>NC_041380.1:274466963-274468960 GCF_002162155.2 Triticum dicoccoides | reverse complement strand
GTTGGGGCTGGATGAACAGGACCCCGTGGAGGGCTGGATGAACAGGACCACCCCATGGAGGGTAGGATGAACAGTAGACAGTGGAGGGCAGGATGAACAGTAGCCCGTGGAGGGGTGGTTGAATAGGAGCCCGTGGAGAGGGTTGGTTGAACAGTAGCCGGTGGAGTAGCACACGGTGGAAGCTGGATGAACAGGAGCCCGTGGATGACCAATCGCAGGTGCAGGCTGGAGGAGGTCGACAGTGGATGAACAGTAGCCCGTGGAGGCTGGAGGGGGTCGACGGTGGAGATGAACAGTATCCCATGGAGTCCCGTTTTGTGGTACGCCACACCCCTCCCGATGAACAGGACCCCCGTTTCCACCGTAGCGCTCCAACACAAGTCCGTTTCCTCCATTTTGCGGTACGCCACACCCGTCCCGATGAACAGGACCCCCGTTTCAACCGTAGGAGGTCCGTTTCCTCCGTTTTCCGGTACGCCAGACCCCTCCCGATAAACAGGACCCTGTTCCGAACGTAGGAGGTCCGTTTCCTCCGTTGTGCGGTATGCCAGGCCTCATTTCCATCGCCTGTTCCGTCCAAGCCCTCCCGATGAACACGACCACACATTCCGTTCCGACCTAGCCGGTTGGCTCCCATGTGTTCCGTTGCCTCCCGATGAACACGACGCATTCCGTTGCCACCCCATGAACACGACGCATTTCATAGCCTCCCCATGAACACGACGCATTTCGTTGCCTCCCCATGAACATGACGACGATGCTATTTCTCCGTTCCGACCCAGCCATGTACACGAGCCCTGGCCGTACGTTTGCGCGAGTAGGCGTTTGAGACCCCGCCCGTATGTACACATACATGGCAGCACAGCCAGCCGCGAGGAGGAGGGAGCAGGCAGTCCCGCCGGCGCTTGTTTGAGCAGTTGGAGCAGGAAGAGAAGAGATTGAAGAAGCACGACGGCCGTTGGATGGACATCCAACAGTCAGTGCTTGTGCGTCAACCTTTTTTTAGGAAAGCCTCAAATCTGTGGAAAACGGCATACAACTCATCTGCCATTATTTCTAATAATTTACAGCCCATTTGCTAATTCTTAAGGTTTTTTTGTTGCCCATATTCTTTTTGTTAGCATTACATCCCATATTGTGGCAACGGTTAAAAAACTATACGAAATTTTGCATATTTCGGTGCGGTCCGAACTATTTTTAATCCCGAAATTTCGACTCACATTCAAACTGATTTTAAAAATAAATGTATATCAATATAAAATCCAACAAATTCTCCACGCATAAAAATTAATGTAATATAAAAATCTTGAAATGAAAAAAAAGATATTTGAAACTAATTACCGGTTTGATGTGTTTTAAAAATGTACAACCCATTTCTCATTACTGATGGGCCATTTTCTCGGCCAGCCGAATGAAAGCACTCCTCGTCTTGAAAGATTTGCAGCCCAACAGGCTGACAGAGCGACTTACTTGGCAAATCACAAAAAAACTGGGATGTGGCCGTGGACCCAGCTGTCAGCCTCTCCACATACAGTACTCTTCCGATGGAAGTCATTCCTTGACCGCGTTGACCACGCCGCTCGGAGAGCACCACGGCGGTGGATGACGGTGAGGCCTAGGAAGGGGACGACGCTGCAGTCGAAGCCCCGCACGGAGAGGACTATGAGGGTTCACTGGTTCAGCTGCGGTGTGAGGCTGCCTTCACCGCAGGGCCTGGCCAGTGGTGGGAATAGTAGGGGGTGGTGAGGCCTCTGCGGCAGCACAGCCGGCCACGGGAGGCAGGAGCATGCGGCATGACCGGCGCTGCTTTGGGCGGCTGGAGCAAGAAGACCAGAGGTTGAAGAAGCACTACGGCCGTTGGATGGACATCGTACGGTCACTGGAGCTGGAATCGTTCATATTTACTAAGTTGACAAAGCCCTTCGTCCCCGTCAACTTAGCAGGCCCACAAGTCAGCCTCCCAGCAAGGTGGGTCCCAGCTAGCCGGGGGAGTATTC
>NC_041380.1:274406437-274466479 GCF_002162155.2 Triticum dicoccoides | reverse complement strand
GTGGGTCCCAGCAGTTAGGGGGAAATGATTTTTTTCGCAAAATACTGGTGGCCTGTCCGGTGGGTCCCCGCTACCAGGTGGAGGAATAATTATTTTGCACGTAATAAGGAGGAACTTCCTTGCTGCGGCCGTGGTCCCAGCTGTCAGCCTCTCCACGTACAGTCCATGTCCGATGGAAGCCGTTCCTTGACCACGTTGACCACGCCGCGCCGAGAGCACCAGGGCGGTGGACGACAGCGAGGCCTAGGAAGGGGATGACGTGGAGCCGGGGAAGACGTGGCAGTGGATGCCCACGTGTAGAGGAGTACAAGGGTTCACTGGATCGCTGTGGTGTGAGCGTGCCGTCGCCGTAGAATAACAGGGGGTGTGGGTGAGTAGAGGGATGACCTGGCCAGCGGTGGGAGTAGTAGGGGGCGGTGAGGCCTCCGCCGCATCGCAGCCGGCCAAGGGAGGCATGAGCACGAGGCACGACGGGCGCTGGTTTGGGTGGCTGGAGCAAGAAGACCAGAGGTTGAAGAAGCACTATGGCCGTTGGATGGACATCATACGGTCACTGGAGCTAGAATCGTGCATATTGACTAAGTTGACAAAGCTCGCCGTCCCCGTCAACTTAGTAGGCCCACAAGTCAGCCTGCCACTAAGGTGGGTCCCAGCTCGCAGGGGGGTATTCATTTTTTTGTGCGTAATAAGGAGGCACTTACGGTGGGTCCGAGTTGACAGCAGGGGGAACATTTTTTTCGCGAAATACGGTGGCCCGTCGGGTGGGTCCCAGCAGTCAGGGGCAAACGTTTTTTTTCTTGATATACTGTTGGGCGTCTGGTGGGTCCCTGTTGTGAGGTGGAGGAATAATTATTTTCCGCGTAATAAGGAGGCACTTCCTTGCGGCTGCCATGGACCCAGCTGTCAGCCTCTCCACGTATAGTATTATTCCGATGGAATTCGGTCGTTGACCACATTGACCATGCTGCACCGACAGCACCATGGTGGTGGACGACGGCGAGGCCTAGGAAGGGGACGACGCGGAGCCGGGGAAGACGCGGCAGTGTATGACCACGCGGAGAGGAGTACGAGGGTTCGCTGGTTCGGCTGCGCTGCCGTCACCGCAGAATAATAGGGGTGTGGGAGAGTGGAGTGGAGGGATGGCCTGGCCAGCGGTGGCAGTAGTATGGGGCGGTGAGGCCTCCGCGGCAGCACAGCCAGCGACGGGAGGTAGGAGCAGGCGGCATGACCAACGCTGCTTTGGGCGGGTGGAGCAAGAAGACCAGAGGATGAAGAAGCACTACGACCGTTGGATGGACATTGTACGGTCAATCGAGCTAGAATCATGCATATTGACTAAGTTGACAAAGCCCTTCGTCCCCATCAACTTAGTAGGCCCACTATAGTGGGTCCCAGCTAGCAGGGGGTATTCATTTTTTTGTGCGTAATAAGGAGGCACTTCCTTGCGTGCGAAGATATAGCTGGTGGGTCTGAGCTGTCAGCGGCGGTAACTTTTTTTCGCGAAATACAGAGGTCGTTTCAGTGGGTCCCAGATGTCAGGTGGAGGAAATCATTATTTTGCGCGTAATAAAGAGGCATTTCCTTGCGTGTGGCCGTGGACCCAGCTGTCAGCCTCTCCACATACAGTCCACTTCAGATGCATGTCGGTCGTTGACCATGTTGACCACGCTACACCAAGAGCACCAGGGCGGTGGACGACGGCGAGGCCTAGGAAGGGAACGACACGGAGGCAGGGAAGACTCGGCTGTTGTTTTTGTTTCTCACGCGGAGGGGAGTACGACTGTATGAGGGTTTACTGGTTCGTCTGCCGTTGCCGGAGAATAACAGCAGGTGTGGGTGAGTAGAGGGATGGCTAGGCCAGCGATGGGAGTACGGTGGGGCGGTGAGGCCTGCGCGGCAACACAGCCAGCCGCGGGGAGGAGGGAGCAGGCAGTCCTGCCGGCGCTTGTTTGAGCGGTTGGAGCAGGAAGAGCAGAGATTGAAGAAGCATGACGGCCATTGGATGGACATCCAACAGTATACAGGCCATCTGTGGAAAGCCTCAAATTTGTGGAAAACAACATACAACCCATTTTCCATTATTTCAAATAATTTACAGCCCATTTGTTAATTATTACGGGTTTTTTGGAGCCCATATTCTTTATGTTAGCATGACAGCCCATATTGTGGCCATAGCTAAAAAATTATACAAAATTTTGCATATGTCGGTGCGGTCTGAACTGTTTTTAATCCCAAAATTTCAGTCACATTCAGACTGATTTTAAAAATAAATGTATATCAATATAAATTCCAATAAATTGTCCACGCATAAAAATCAATGCAATTTAAAATCTCGAAATGAAAAAAAGATATTTGAAAATAGTTGCCGGTTTGATGTGTTTTAAAAATGTACAGCCCATTTCTCATTACTGATAGGCCATTTTCTCGGCCAGCCGAATGAAGCTTTCCTCGTCTTGAAAGATTTGCAGCCTAGCAGGTCTGATAAAGCGACTTACTTGACAAATCAAAAAAGAACTGGGCTAGCCATTTTCAGAAAGTAAAAAAAACTACTGGGCTGGTCTGTGGTAAACATAAAAGAAAAGGCTGTCTAGACAGACCAGAGTGTCCCGCACAGCCCAGTTGACACCCTGCTTCCATCTCAAAAACAAATTAGATAAATGCCACTCCAATTATGGCGATTCATAAAAATGCCACTACAATTTCCCAACTTTGAAAAATGCCACTGCAATTTTTGCAAACTTTGAAAAACGCCACCGCAGTTTGCAAACTTTGAAAAATGCCACTCCAGACTTCGAAAAATGCCACTAGAAATGGCATGAAATGGCATTTTTCAAAGTTTGGAAATTGCAGTGGCATTTCTCGGATACACCAGATTTGGAGTGGCATTTATCAAATTAACCCAAAGTAAAAATAACTAGGCGAGCTGCTGGGTCCCTGGTGTCAGCCACTCGTTGTGCAATTCTCTCGTTTATTGACTACGTTGACAATGGCATGGGACCCAGATGTCAGAAATCCACTAGGAGGAGCCATTTTTTATTGGCTTGAAATAAGGAGGCACTTGCTTGCGTACTGCCATGACCTTGGCGGGTCCCTGCTGTCATCCTCTCCACGTACAGTACCAGTTAGTCGTGCTTCAAAACTGATCGGCACGCCATTAAAAAAAATAAAGGTCGATAACTAATGCGGCACCTCGGGCCAACACGGCCAGATCACATTTTGCACGAGAAATTACACACCATGTTTCATTGACATGTGGTCCCGTTCCAACATATCAGTGAGACGACGGCGAGTAGTAGGAGTATTTCCGAACAGACGTGTAGGCCGGGGCGCCTCTTCGTGAACCGTGGCAAACTCGCAACCGTCCACCGACTCTTCGCCTTTCCCTCTCGATTTGGAACTGCTATCACACGCTCTTCCTCTCCCTCCTCCATTTTCCTTGAGCCCTTCACCCTTTCTTCTACCATTGTTCGATCGTCTTCTCCATGGAGGGAACAGGCCGGAAATGACCCCGTTATTCTTGCCCCGATTTGAAAGATGACGTGGTGAAGGAACTCATTGATCGGTGCGACGTCATCACGTCGGCTAGCATGGAAGGTTCATTCAAGCCCATTCTCGACTCAACTAATAACATCATTACAAAGAACCCAAGAGTCAAGGAGTAGTTTGATCTCCCCTATCTTCTTCGTCGTGACCCTGATGACTGGCGCCGGCACGACGGAGGCCTCGCCCTGTGCAAGTTGATGCCGCTTGATAATGATACATATGATGTTAAGATGCCATCGCTTGAGGGAAAGGCTTGGGCGGGCGCAAATGGAGATTGGGTTGTTTACATTGGGTCCAACTGCGAGTGGGAACTTGTTAATGTGTACACTTGTTACCGGGTTCCACTTCCAAAAATCTCAGCACATTGCCCAGAGGTTGAGCACACCGGTAATGTACGCGCGTTCAAATACGATCATGGTGACTGTCTTCTATGGAAGATAGCAATTTGTCAAGTTCCCAACCGCTCTTGGAATTACAACAACTATGAAGTTGTTGCTATCTTCAACAAGCTTGTTGCCATCCTTAGTGGTTTGAATCGATGGACATTGCTCAAAATTCAGTTTCTATGCATGAATGAGTACTGTGATGCAATTCAATAAGAGGGCCTTGTGTTTGCTGCCACCACTCATGGCACTCTTTTTGCATGGTATCCTCGTAGTTTCGGTACGTTTGTCTTCCACCGTAATTATAATTGTTTCATCCACATGCATGCGGGTTAGCAAGTTTGCCTTTACTAATTAACCTTCTTCTTGTGTTTCCAAGGTCCTGTGAACATCCCACCACCTATACTTGAAAAATTTTATAACCAAGGGGGAGATGCCGATGGTGATGATCACGAGCAACGCCCATATACTCTATGGCGCCTGGAAACTAATTCTGATGGATCACCTCTTCTTGTGTGTATACAGCCCACTGATGATGTTACTGCTAAGGAAGCAGGTGTCTCCCATGGTCGCACTCTCCGGACCTATTCCAACACCCGTTGCATGGTATTCGGGATGGATACTAGTGTGCTAGCGCCAACTCCTTCTCCCTGGCACAGAATTGATAGTCTTGGAGAAAACTCGCTCTTCCTTGGACAAAACAATCCGATGATGGTGAAAGGCGATCCAACTGTTGTTGACACATTTATGAGAAGCAACTGTGTCTATACCTCGGACATTTGGGTGGTTCCCTACCCTGGTACTGATATAGTAGGTCACTTCATCCTGGATGATCAGTCCTGCGTTGGTCTCCAGATCGACAACGGATGGCCCGTCCCAGAGAATCACTTGTGGTTCAAAGCAAGCGTTTCAAACGCCGCGGAATGGTTGAGTTGAAGTTCATTTCATGGCTTGTTATTTGTTGTGTGGTGAAAACTTTAGTATTTATAATGTATCCTCGTTGTCGATGTGGGTTGATGACCTGTTGTATGTAATAAAATGATATGCCTGTGATAAACTTACTAAATTTATGAATGGCTTTCGAGTCGCTTCTCTGAGTGAGTGGTGCGACAAGGCAAAAAAATATTTTCCGAATACATAATTGTACGTGCATTGCAACAGGTTATCGGATGAGGCCAATCAACAATAGTAGTACACTATTTGTACTAGCTTCACATGCTTCGCGCGTAGTGCGGGTGTTTTTACTGTAGCCATATGTTAATGTGTTCGACGTACGTAACCAGCACCTCGAATCCTCGATACTAGTACTATATAGTAGGAGTAAGTAGTAGGAGTAGTAGGGTGGCATGGGCCAGAACAAGCATTCACATCCAGGAGTACGGCACACGCCACCACCACGACATCCATCTGACACCATATTATTTCTTGGCGTCCGCGCTAGAGCAATCTCTTCAACCTCGTTGTTTCTCTAACTTCAGCCATCGCGCGGCGGGCGAGGTGGGGGTTTGCCAATAGTCGGTTTCCTTAAGTGCGGTCCCACTTGTAAGGCCAACTCCAACGCACGACCCCAAATGGACCGCCATTTTGCACGAACTCCAACGATATTTTTGACTAGAAAAGCAAGACCAAAGAAAACAAGAACCACAAGAATACATTTTACTACTCCTGTAAGTTGGATTAGTGCCTTCTCGATGCATTCATTGTTGATCTGCGGAGGCTCGATCTTGCGTGCTTCTTTCTTATTCGAGTGTAAAGAAGTAGACGTTGCTTCCTCGCATCTAGTCTCATGTCTAGCCTCTATTCTAGTAGGAGTATCAACAAGTGCACTAATCTCATCCGAGAGCAGAACCGAAGATTTGGTCGGGTTCTTCCTCCTTTTGCCGACATGTGGGACATCCAGCATCTAGGTCGTGTAATGAAAGAAAATAGAGTGGTAGTTGAAGCCACGAGATGTGCATCTTGGGTTAAACTGTAAATAGAATCTTACTACTCTTGAGTAACTCCAAAAGCGGCTACCGAAGATCTTTATTGGATTTGTTTTTCATCACCAGCACGTCGAGGTGAAAGATGTGCAGGTTCAGTGGGTCCTCTTGCATTTTCACTGACATGTGGGCAAACAGACGATGGGCTCCACACGTCCGCTGGCTAGCTGAGAAGAGAGATAGAGGAGGGCTGAGCATGGACTGCAAGAAATTTGTTCTACGTACCTCGATATAGGCTCGATATAGTGGGGTGGCATGGGCCATAACTAGCATTCACGTCTAGCAGTATGGCACACGCCACCCACACGAGTCCCATCCGACACCAATTTTCTTGGACTCCGTGCTACAACCATCTCTTCTTCCTCCTGTTTTCTCAGCCATCGCGCGGTGGGCGGGGTGGGGTTTGCCGATAGTCGGTTTGCTCAACTGCGGTCCCAATTGTAAGTGAAAATGCAACACCGCACGCATTCCCGCTTGAGAGGCGTGCCGGACCAACCGTGTGGTGGTGCGACGCAAACACATCAGGCTTTTCCTTTTGAACTCGTAACTTGTAAAATTTGGTTCTGCTCCATGGCGCGACCGATAGATAGAAAAAATGATTTTGCCTAGAGTAATGAGAAGTTTGGTTCTGGCACCGTTCATGCATGGAGTACGTACGAAAATTATGAAGTTGATGTGAAAGGTAAGATAATTACCGTAGTATCATATACTACTACATGGATTTGACGGAAAGATAAAAATACATATGGATCCATCAACGTTCAACGACATCCTCACGCCCTAGTGCGCCAGGTCACCAACCGACATGTGAGGAGCAGCGGCGTTGGCGGCGAGCTCAACGTGCTTCTGAACAGTGCCGTCCAAGGTTGCCCTACGCTCCAAGAAGGCTAGTGTCCTATCGTCCTCCTCTTGCATGTAGTAGTCCTTGTGGACGATTTGCGCGTAGACGTGGGTGATTATGTCGATGGTGTCTTGCTGTGCCAGGCACTCCGCGGCGAGCGCGATCTCGAGGTGGACATTCTCTGGCGCGATGGCGGGCAGTCGTAGGGCCACCAGTGCATCGAAGAGGTTGTTACCATAGTGGCCGTTGAGGGTGGCGGGCATCGCAGAGCCTGGGCGCGTCGGCTGGAGGCTTACGTCAAAGTCGTCCGCAAGCTTCTTGACGACGGTGAACTTGTCGAGGAAACCGATAAGGACCTCGTCAAACAAGGAGACGAGGTTGTCGTCCAAGCGGCCCCTCGCCCTGGCGGCCTCAACCAATACTACCTGGAGACGTTCCTTGGTGCCGGGCCGCAGGCCGGCGTTGTGGACCATCTGGCACAGCCGGCTGATGCTCACGCTCATCGCCTCCATGGGTCTAGCGTAGCTTCTAGTCAACTAATCTTGCGTTTCGAGTGATCACTCAGCCCTTGGTTAGCGTGCGTAGGTGCATAGGATTTCGTACTACTCCTTTGCCCTCTACTGCACCTGCCTTTGACTGTATGATAGGTGGGCCAGCCACCCCCTGGGGCCACGTGTCGTTCACCCAAAGGCAGTTGCCGTAAGTCAATGAAGCTGCGTCCCCCTCCGTGCCGGTGCAGTATAGTCATCTCACCGGACCTCTAGTTGGGGCGAAACGAGAGAAGTTTGATGTTTACTGGTTTATTGGTCCCCTTTGCATTTTGCGCCAAGTTTTGACCTTTGATTTAACTAATAAAATGTTAATGCATGTAAACAAAAATGTTGTGTAAGTCACCTTACGAAAACCAAATAATCCCAAAATACTTAGGCACGATGCATTAACTCCCTCCTTGTTTCTTATTTCGTGACATATCAACCAATGAGAGATGTGGGTCGTGCATGCTTTCAATGACTTGAGACTACCAAACATGACACGATGTGTTTAGTTCATTGCATGTAATCCTATTAGTACTCTAGTTAGGAGTAGCAAAAAAAACATTAAGTTCTCTCGCCGATAGGAATAAAACACCATGTATTTATTTACAGAGGTAGTACTACATTTTTGGTGACATGCATTACTAGATATTGCTAGTCAAATACTAAAATCCAGATGGACGTGGTAGTACTCCTAAATCCAGACGGTGGTGCTACTAGTACTAGTAGTAGTACTACCAATGTAGGAGTAGTAGTAGGAGTACTAGAACTGTACTATCCGTTGGTCAAATTATTACGTGCTGCTCCTCACAGTGAAGTGACAAGACCCCGCGTCGGAGATGACACCTGAGTATAGGCGCCGTGTTCAGCATACCATAGTCAGCCTCACCGTCTGCAGTCACTATCATCATGGCTGTAGAGCTAGCCTTCTTACAACTAGCCCTGTTCGACATAATTTCCCGTGCGTAGATGCTCGTGCATTGCACGGAACACCAAGATTGGGGGTGGATGGCTCCGGCAGCGGCCATCGCGCCAGATTTTTCCACGGCCTTCTACTCCTAGATGTGGTGGGGAGGAGATGAGGACTGATTGTGAGAGACAAGGAGTTGTTTGTAAATAGGGAACAAGTGCGGGCATCTTTTTGCAAAAATGGAGAAGCTTGGTTTGTATGCGTCATATCTAGATCCGACGGCTATTGGTGAAAGATGGGAGGCACAACATGATCACCAACTCAGGACCTGTTTGATTCACAGGATTTTGAAAACGCAGGAATAGGACACGGCAATATTACAAGTTTCAAACTGATATTACAAATGTTAGGAGTAATGCTGCACCTACGAAGAGGGAATTACTAGGAAGTTTACGCAAGAACTTTCGTTACTTTAGGTGGATGCAGCATTATCGTACAAACTAAAATCCACCGCCCTGACAAGTCACTAATGGGCAAATAAGTTTTTCGAGTCTCTGGCCACTTGATGTTTCAAAAACAAATTCAGCTTCTGCGGAGAAATGAGCTCCACCGTGTACCCGCACGGGTGTGGCTGGGCACGAAGCGTGAGTATGTGCACGGTGCACCTATTCTCTTCTTGTATATATACACCACCTACGTGGGGTTGTGTGAGAGAGATACAAACCTAGAGAGATATAGTGTGTGGGTTCTTGAGAGTTTTTTTTGTGGGGGGGGGGTCAATCAAAAAAATTAACATATGCAATGTGTGTGAAATAGAGTCCTGGATATAACATATATATAGAGGGGGCGATCCACGAGAAGAGAGTGGAGGTATCATCGGCTTGAGGTGTCCATAGAATCGAAGAGAGGGATGATGTGTGTGTGTGTGCGCGCGATTGATAAAGAGTGCCATGGAATTTGTGTGTGCCCACGTCAAAGATATAGTGTGGTTGGCCTACTGGAACGTGAGATGGGACATGTGCAGTTTGTCTCTGTGGCATGGATACCTACCTCCAGCACTCGACTATCGGTGTGTGGTGGCGGAAGAGGGAGGCCCAATTAACTATAGAGGTACAATGGCTGGTATATGTGTGGAGGAGGAGAGAGGCCTACCTCATGTATTAAGGAGATCGATCTGCCTCATGTATTAAGGGAGATCGATCGGCATCCATGCATATGTGCAGGAGATGAATAAGGTTGGGAGAGAGACAGAGCTGGAGTGTTGGAGGAGGTGGTAGTGGAGTTGCTTCTAACAAATGGTGGGATAGGCTTGCTAGACAAACGAAGGGCACGCCCGCAATATCAATAAGAGAGGAGATGGCTGCTTGTTGTCTGTGCATGTGCGTGTGAGAGACGGGTCAGGAGGCATGCACGAATGATGAGAGGGATGATGTGGCTGTGGAAAGCAGACGTAACTACATAGGAAGATCAATCGCCCTTTGTAAGAGAAAGGAGAGACATAACTTGTGAGGTACGTCGATCGATGGGGGGGGGTAGTTAAAGTCGATCTAGGTATATGTTGGGAGATCGATCGGTATACATGCATGTGTGTGTTAGAAGCAAATGAGGCACGAGGAGAAGGATAGAGAGAGAGAGGGATGCATGTAGGAGGTGGTACGAGAGGCATACTATATCGAGGGGGAGGAGTGTGCGAGTACGAGAACGATGAAAAGAGTGGTGGGAGTGAGGCATGGACGGTGACAAGAGAAGAGGGGAAGCTTGTGTTTTTGCTAGGCACACCTGGTTAGAGAGGCATATCGATCGATGTGTGCCGTAAAGAAGGAGCTGGGGGGCCTACACACACCATGGGTGAACGACCTAAAGTGAAAAGACGAATTTGCGCGTTGGAGCTAGAGAATGCTGAGGGAGGGTGAGAGGGATGCGGGCGTGTGCATGCACAAGAGAAAGTTAGCGCTAGCTACAAAGATAAGAGGGTTGTGTGGGTGTAAAAGATGAATAGAGATCATATATACTTCATTGTAAAAAGTGAATTCAGATATTTGAAGAATTTATCATAGTGTTTCAAACCGACGGATGTGTGAATATATATAACGGTGATGCACATGGTGTGGTTATGAACATGGTATACTACATTTAATATATTTTATCTCTACTCTTATACAAAACGGAGTTGTTGATGATGGTGTGCCTGCCATCCTGCATTATAGGCCGTCTGATTTATATCTGGCAGATAGCAAGGAAACTATGATGGTTGAAGTTGGCAACAATCATGATTGTATATTCTTATTGAAATAGAGAAACGAATTCAAATTTAGTTCGAATTGCAGCGGTAGTATAGACATTTGGAATGCACTAAAATGTTGGTATGAGTAGGTTACATGCATTATACAGCAAGCGAAAATTTTTAATTGGACATAACATGGATTCATACTCCCTCCTTCCATCTATATAGGGCGTAATGAGATTTTTAAGACCGCCTTTGACTATTGACAAGATTAATAGTACATGACATGCACAATGTGAAAATTATATCATTGAAAGAACCTTTTGCAGACGAATTTAACGGTGTGCTTTGTGTAAGTTGCATGTCATATATCATTGCTCTAATATTTGGTCAAAGTTAGCCTCGAAAAACGCATTAGGCCCTATATAGATGGAAGGAGGGATTAGCTTTGAATAGCATTTGTATAGTAAAACGAGGCAAGACTCTCTCTTTGTGTGGTGTGAATAGTTTTATTTTTTTTCGTTTTCTTTTTGGTTTAGGGAAGCGCGAATTGATTTGGTACGTACAAGTACAATGTTACTACACATTAGGCTTGTCCCTAAAATTCAACCCGCGTCTTGTTATATCCCGAAAATTCAGATATCGTGCTCCCAAAACTAGCGCCTTCACAACTCGCGCCTTGCTATCCCGAAATTACAACGCGCGCGAAAACTCCCTCCAGCTACCAAATTCCGACACGCGAAATACCCCTTCTAACCCTGAGCCGAAAGGGCCGCTAGTTCAAATCGGCGGGGGGTACTTTTGTAACACACCCTACATTTTGGACAAGCGCATTCCTAAGTCATGCTTCACCCCCTCCCATCGCCCCCTTTTCGCCATTCGAAATCCCAGGCTGCCATAACCTCTCCGCTCCAGCCGCGAAACCCCACCCTCCTCCGTCTGCCACGTCACCGCTGCCCAGCCGGAGCCTCTTCCTCAACGACGTCATCCACCGCAACAGCTCGACATCCCTCGTCCACCTCCCCGGATGAGGATCCGTCGTCCATCTCATCGTCCCACCAGTTCAGCCGCCCCGTCCTCCACCTCCAAGGAGCTGCTCCGACGATCGTCTCCTCTATCGCGACTGCTCCATCCCCACAGCGCCGCCTTAACCTGCTCCACCGGAACCGCAGCATCCTCACCGACTCCTCGAACGAAGCCGAGGCCTACTCGGCGCCACCAAAGAGGTTGTACACTCATCGCATTGCACCTTCTCCTTAACTCGACCTCCCGACGCGGACGATGCTCCATCCCGCACCCCCATGGAGCGGCACCTTGAAGCCGGTGCCATGGGCGACATCTCCACGGCGGCTCTCCCCCAGTGCGAGGCCCCTTCGGCAGCAGCGTCCATACCAGCTGGATCTGCTGCTACTGCTCCGGCTCTCGCTCGATCGCTTGCTCGCCCAGCTGCTGCTGCTGCTCTTTCCCTCGCTCGTGCTGCTGCTCTGCTCCGATTGCCACACTTCAGTCGACTGAATCGACTTTTGGGTCAGTCGATTTTCAGGGGTTGGGGGGGCTCGCCGGAGTTAAGGAAGAACCACCCATAGCGGGGACGGGGGCTCGCCGTAGAGGTACCCCACTATCTATCTTAGGGTTCAGGGTGGGGGGCGGGGGGCCTAAAGGGCTGGCTGGGGCGGCGGTGGCGAGTTGTTTCGGGGCGGCGAGGCAGCGCTGGGGCCGGCGGTTCGGCCGGTGGTGGCTGGCAACTCAGGGGGGTGCAGGTTGAAGATGAACTGCAGGCCCTCCCTAAACTACATGTCAAGTGCCTCTCTGCTACCATTGCGTTCAGTTTCGACAGTAGCATTCAGATTCCACAGTAAATTTCATTTTCGACAGTTAAGTTCAGAGTCAACAGTTTTTACCTCATCTGTTGTAGTTAGGTGGTTTTTGGTGATGTTAATTTTACATCCATTTTACATCATCTATTGGAGATGCTATTAGAATCCCACTTGAGATTGACGATGTCTGTCTTGTGCTGCTTCAGCCTTGACATCTTACGGCTCACCGGAGCTGCTCCAACGACAGAACGATCCATCACAATAGAGCAGTGCCCTGGACGCCGTCTACAGATTCCTCAGATCTTCCTCCACACCTCCGACAGCCACCTCTGCCTCAACTGCTTCAGCGACCAACCCAATGATGCTGAGGGCGACACGGCTACGGCAAAGAGGTTGTACACTTGTTGCATCACTTATTACTATACATTCACATTGATCCATTAGGGCTATTTTGGTTCAACGGAAAAACATCGATCCACTAGTTGTTACCATCACTCTAAATTTCTGCATGCTCTCCTTACATAATCTCACCATATTTTTTTCGTATGCATGTCACTTATTGTACACAGTCATGTTGAACATGTAGAGAAAAAGAAAAGAGTTTTGCGCGGCAATATAATGTCATGCAGACATTGCTCCATGGTGGGTTCAATGGCAAACCCTCCCCACCCCTCTCTAGATTGTAATCCAGAGGAAGATATCTGTTCTGAGGCGGATTCGGACGCCACTGACCACTCCTATTTACCCCCCAAGGTGTTTGCTCTGCCTTGGCATGATGATGTTAGTCATATCATGCATATGTTGCCTTGCAGTGCCTACTTTTGACATCATATATGTCATCTGCTTAGTTTAGACATGTTCTGTAATGCCACCTATTTAGTTTCTATATCATATATGGGGATTATGCAGTCTCGTGTCTTTTAGCCAGCCATAATATATGTGAAAAGTGCAATGCCATCTTGTTTAACTAGGCATCATATATTTGAATGATATCTTGCCCATCCTTTTCCCCATTACATTTCCATTTGTCGACAATGTTTGTACATTAAACTACTCTTCCTGTGAATCAGCCATTTGGGTGGGAGATGGAAAATCTGGAGTGAAAACAAGGCCTTCAGAGCAGACAGTGCTACCTGTCGAAGAAGATCTCTTGTTGGGTCTCGATAGCTCCTCAGAGATGGATTCAGAGACAAGTGACCAGTCCTATTCCCCCACTGAGGTGTATGCTCTAACTTGGCACGGTTATACTGCTCATATCATGCATACGGTGTCTTGCATTGCATAGTTTAGACATCATATACACAATATTCAACACCATGTTCTTAGTTCAGACATCATATCAAATGCCCTCTGTTTAGCATATAAATCACATATGTGAATTACATGATGTGATCCTGATTACTTGGATAACATGTAGGTGAATTATGTCATGCAATCCTGTTTAGTTATTCATCATATCTTTGAATTATGTTATGCTATGCTATCCAGTTTAGATAGACATCATATATGTGAAATTATGTCATGCTATCTGTTTTAGTTAAACAATATACATGTCAACTATTCCATGCCCTATTTTTTCCACACTATCTATTGCATCTGTCTATCATACAATGTCTGTACATTCAACTATGTTTCTTGTTTATCAGCCATTTGAATTGGAGCGGGTGATGCCAGTATCTAGCGGACTAAAAACACGGTCTTCAAATAAAACAGTGCTACCTCTTGGTGGAGATAGCACCCCGGTTGTACATGCACAAGAACCAGCCCTACCACACATAACCCAAACTCTCCCAGATTGTACCCCTACTACGATGAACAGAGAACCAGCTTCACCCAATCTAACCCCAACCCCAGCCGATAGTAACCCAGTTCCTGTTGACACAGCACCATCTCCACCACAGAGCTCCCAAACAAGAGCAGTTAGTAAGGCAGCTCCAGTGCCCAAAGGGCCAGTACTATCACGGCGAACCCCAACTCCACCAGTTAGTACGCCTATTCCTGTGGAGGAAGCACAACCAGCTAGTCGTAGTTTAGCATCTATCACATTTGATGTTGTTAAATCGTATGTGCGTATCATCCCATCTTGGAAATATTATACTGAAGATGAAGGGAAATGCCAGTTGTAGGTGTTTGTCCAGGAGTTATGTGTAAGTAATGTTATTCATGGCAATTACTTTGCTTCGTCCCGTACATCCTACCTCCATGATGGTTATAATACAACAAATTTTCCCATTTTTCTCTATAGAGAAGGACCGATTTGGAAACTCAGGATGAGGTAACCTGTGCTAATACCTCCGCTATCTTCAAGAATGCTTGGTGGCAGTATCTGAATTACATGAAGAAAACATACTTCACCGGCAAAGAAACTCATCAAATTCCCTTACGTTCTCCTAAGACACATTTACTGGACGATGACTGGGAACGCCTTGTTCTGTATTGGTCCTGAACCAAGAATGTGGTAAGGTCTATGAGCTCATTTTCTATTTTTAAGTATTATATTCTTGCGTCTTACTGTACTCTGTTCATGTAGAAAAAGTGCCTAAACCTGAAGAACAACTGTTCTAATTTAAGATTCCATTGCTACCATAGGACATAGATATATGTTTGTTTGATTCTTTTATTATGTACTAGTACTTGGCAATAGAAGACTTGGTAGTTTAATCTTGTCCACCTTACTAGTGAACTGGTTCACCGAAATGAGTTTCATATACTAGTACATGCTAAACTTGTTATGTGTCTGCTTGTTTCTTCTTTTAGAATGCTAATAGAATATTGGGGAAGAGTGCCTTATTAAGCAACGGTAAAGGAAGTAATGCAGATAAGGTTCAGGATGGTGACACATCCTGTCTTGGTTTAGTGTCGAAGTTACTGGCCACTACCGCTTGCACAAGCTATTCAAACTCAATGTCTGAATCAGTTCGGTTTCTTGAATCTCAACTACAAGCTGAAAGACATCGATCAGCTGTGCTGCGACAAGAGGCGGAAGGACTGCGGAAGTCCCTGGAGCATTCAAATTCATACTTTCTGGTGCAACGTCAAGCGTTGGAGGATTTTAGCGCCAAACAGGACAAAGCTAATCAGCTTGCTAAGCTTATTGCCAGCATGGTGGATACCCAGGATAACGTTTCTTGAGCTCTTCTGAAGTTGTTTCAGTTATGCTCTTGTTTTACTGCCGCGTTTATTTGCACTGGTGGCCAATTTTGACGGCCAGTGTATATGATATGTTGCTTTGTTCCCTATATTTGCACTGGTGGCGAACTTTGATGCCCAGTGGATGTAATATGTGTAATAGCCGTGATAGCCTAGCGTTAGTTGCTTGCTTATTTATTTCCTTGTTGTCTTGTTTATTTCTTTGCTTGTAGTCATTGTAGTTCTTTTTCCGCGGTTAACTAGTGGATGCAATAACCTATTTTTTAAACTAGGCCACAATAACCATGGGCTAATATTTACTGTAGTGACACTGGGCCTCCTACGGGCCGTAGAAACAGTGGGCCTTCTACGGGCCATAGAAACAGTAGGCCTTCTACAGGCCGTAGAAACAATGGGCCTTCTACGGGTCGTATCATCAATGGGCCTTATACGGGCCGTATGATCGATTGGCCAAACATGGGCCAATAACAGGCCGCATTATGGCCGTAAACGGGCTAGAGTTGGAATCGTCCGTTCATGGGCCGACCGTAACGGGCCATTGTTAATAGGCCGTATTTTATGACGCTATGAAAACGGCCCAACGTATTAACGGACCACAAATGGGCCGACTGGAACCACGGGCTGAATTTGGCCCACAAGCAGAAAATGACAGTAACATGCCGTAAGTAAACGAATGCTGGAAATGAGCCCAAGAATAAATGGGCTCTGAGAAGGCCAAAAGATAACATGGGCTGGAAACGGCCCAACGGAATAATGGGCCGTTAATGGGTATAAAGTGATAGACTGTTCATTACGGGCCAGTTTCACCACGGGCCGTTAATGGGTGTAAAGTGATACACTATTCATTATAGGCCAGTTTCACCACGGGCCGTTAATAGGCCATGAGTTACATAGGGCCTCATATGAGCCGAAAGACGTCATGGGCCAGAAGTGAAAACGGGCTGGAATCATATTGGATGGCCCAGATGACGCTACTGGGCCTAATTCGGATAGGGCATAACGGGCCTTGGGTTAGCGGGCTGTAAATGGGCTATATACGAACAAGCCGTTAACAGGCTTTACATGGGCCGGCCCGCCACCTTTTGACCAAGTCAAACGGGCCGGCCTTTTCACAAGAATGCGCCTCTGTTGGGCCGTGCCACGTATCGACGTATCATAGACGCCTATCTGACTCACTGACGAGCTGACACGTGTTTCGTCCGGCCAATAAGAATTTTACACGTGGAAATTTCCCATTGGTCGGGGCTGTTGACGGGTTATCGGATCCAAAACCCGACCCGATAGCTTAACGGTGTTCCGTTACGGTGGATGCCACGTGTCGGTCACCCTTGACGAAATCACTTCTGTGATGCGCGATTTATCGTCATGGAAATGGACACTTCCGTGATGATAATTTTGGTAATGTCATGGAACACTTCTATGATAGCATAGGTATGACTATCTTGATTCGGTCATAAATTTGTCATGGATGTACATGCATGACAAAAAACGCAACCTACTGTGACAAACATGTATCATCACGAAAGTGTATTTTTTTTGTAGTGATACCACCTGGCGCCGAGAACTCTTTTGGGTTCCCTTGGCCTTCTTCTTGGTCTTCTCCGGCACCTTGTAAGGAGCCGGAGTCAGCATCTCCGTCAGGAGAGCATCCGCATTATCTTTGGGCAGAGGGGCCGGACAGTTAATCTGCCCCGACGTCTCCACCCAGTCCTGTCAAAGGCATGGAGCTCAGACCCCGCACATGGTTAAGCTATGGGAAATAAATATCCTACCAGATGTATAGAACTCACCCAATTCGCAGGGTGCTTCACGCTTAGCCCGCAGTCCTCGGTAAGAGATGAATGGACCTCGGCGCCCTTGAACAGCACCCTCCAGGCGTCCTAGTGCATCGTGTCGAAGAGCTCGCTTAGAGTCTGGTGCTGGGCCGGGTTGAACTCCCATAAATTGAAATCCCGTTGTTGACACGGGAGGATCCGGCAGAAGAGCATGACTTGGACTATGTTGACAAGCCTAAGCTTCTTGCTTATCATATTCTAGATACATTTCTGGAGTCCGTCCAGCGCCACCGATGAACCCCAGGACAGGCCCTTCTCCTTCTAGGAAGTGAGCTGCATGGGGATTCCAGATCGAAACTCGGGGGCCGGCACCCAGTTGGTGTCGCACGGCTCGGTGATGTAGAACCTCGGTGATGTAAACGGAGAGGTATCTCTGGGCCCACTCGGTAGGACATCATCATATGCGCAATGTGACCAAGGAGTTGATCACGAGATGATGTGTTACGGAACGAGTAAAGTGACTTGCCGGTAACGAGATTGAACAAGGTATTGGATACCGACGATCGAGTCTCGGGCAAGTAAAATACCAATAGACAAAGGGAATTGAATACGGGATTGATTAAGTCCTTGACATCGTGGTTCATCCGATGAGATCATCGTGGAACATGTGGGAGCCATCATGGGTATCCAGATCCCGCTGTTGGTTATTGACCGGAGAATGTCTCGGTCATGTCTGCATGTCTCCCGAACCCGTAGGGTCTACACACTTAAGGTTCGATGACGCTAGGGTTATAAAGGAAGCTTGTATGAGGTAACCGAATGTTGTTCGGAGTCCCGGATGAGATCCCGGACGTCACGAGGACTTCCGCAATGGTCCGGAGGTAAAGATTTATATATGGGAAGTCCTGTTTTGGTCACCGGAAAAGTTTCGGGCGATATCGGTATTGTACCGGGACCACCGGGAGGGTCCCGGGGTCCACCAAGTGGGGCCACCTGCCCCAGAAGGTTGCGTGGGCCAAGTGTGGGAGGGGACCAGCCCCTAGGAGGGCTGGTGTGCCCCCCACAAGGGGGCCAAGGCACAAGGGAGAGTGGGAGGGGGCAAACCCTAGTCCAGATGGGCCTTAAGGCCCATATTGGTGCGCCTCCCTCTCCTCTCCCCCCTTGGCCGCCTCCCCTTTGCCATCTAGGGCTGGCCGCACCCCTTGGGGGTGGGAAACCCTAAAGGGGGCGCAGCCCCCCCTCTCCCCTATATATAGTGAGGCCTAGGGCTGCCCATAATACATGAGTTCTCTCCCTCTTGGTGCAGCCCTGCCTCTCTCCCTATTCCTCCTCTCCCATGGTGCTTGGCGAAGCCCTGCGGGATTGCCACGCTCCTCCACCACCACCACGCCGTTGTGCTGCTGCTGGATGGAGTCTTCCTCAACCTCTCCCTCTCTCCTTGCTGGATCAAGGCGTGGGAGACGTCACCGGGCTGTACGTGTGTTGAACGCGGAGGTGCCGTGCGTTCGGCACTTGATCATCGGTGATCTGAATCACGACGAGTACGACTCCATCAACCCCGTTCACTTGGACGCTTCCTCTTAGCGATCTACAAGGGTATGTAGATGCTCTCTCCTTCTACTCGTTGCTGGTCTCTCCATAGATAGATCTTGGTGACGCATAGGAAAATTTTGAATTTCTGCTACGTTCCCCAACAGTGGTATCAGAGCTAGGTCTATTGCGTAGATTCTTTGCACGAGTAGAACACAAAGTAGTTGTGGGCGTTGATTTTGTTCAATATGCTTACCGTTACTAGTCCAATCTTGTTTCGACGGTATTGTGGGATGAAGCGGCCCGGACCGACCTTACACGTACTCTTACGTGAGACAGGTTCCACCGATTGACATGCACTTGGTGCATAAGGTGGCTAGCGGGTGCCAGTTTCTCCCACTTTAGTCGGAACGGATTCGATGAAAAGGGTCCTTATGAAGGGTAAATAGCAATTGGCATATCACGTTGTGGTTTTGCGTAGGTAAGAAACGTTCTTGCTAGAAACCCATAGCAGCCACCTAAAACATGCAACAACAATTAGAGGACGTCTAACTTGTTTTTGCAGGGTATGTCATGTGATGTGATATGGCCAAAAGGATGTGATGAATGATATATATGTGATGTATGAGATTGATCATGTTCTTGTAATAGGAATCACGACTTGCATGTCGATGAGTATGACAACCGGCAGGAGCCATAGGAGTTGTCTTTATTTTTTGTATGACCTGCGTGTCATTGAAGAACGCCATGTAAACTACTTTACTTTATTGCTAAACGCGTTAGTCATAGAAGTATAAGTAGTCATTGGCGTGACAACTTCATGAAGACACGATGATGGAGATCATGATGATGGAGATCATGGTGTCATGCCGGTGACAAGATGATCATGGAGCCCCGAAGATGAAGATCAAAGGAGCTATATGATATTGGCCATATCATGTCACTACTCTATTTGATTGCATGTGATGTTTATCATGTTTATGCATCTTGTTTGCTTAGAACGACGATAGTAAATAAGATGATCCCTTACAAAATTTCAAGAAGTGTTCTCCCCTAACTGTGCACCGTTGCTACAGTTCGTCGCTTCTAAGCACCACGTGATGATCGGGTGTGATGGATTCTTACGTTCACATACAACGGGTGTAAGACAGTTTTACACAGCGAAAACACTTAGGGTTAACTTGACGAGCCTAGCATGTGCAGACATGGCCTCGGAACACGGAGACCGAAAGGTCGAGCATGAGTCGTATGGTAGATATGATCAACATGAAGATGTTCACCGATGATGACTAGTCCGTCTCACGTGATGATCGGACACGGCCTAGTTGACTCGGATCATGTGATCACTTAGATGACCAGAGGGATGTCTATCTAAGTGGGAGTTCATAAGATGAACTTAATTATCCTGAATATAGTCAAAAGACTTTTTGCAAATTATGTCGTAGTTCACGCTATAGTTCTACTGTTTTAGATATGTTCCTAGAGAAAATATAGTTGAAAGTTGAAAGTAGCGATTATGCAGACAGTAGATAGCTTATGTCCTTAATGCACCGCTTAGTGTGCTGAACCCCAAACGTCGTTTGTGGATGTTGCGAACATCGGACATACACGTTTTGATAACTACGTGATAGTTCAGTTAAACGGTTTAGAGTTGAGGCACCAAAGACGTTTTTCGAAACGTCACGGAACATATGAGATGTTTCAAGGGCTGAAATTGGGATTTCAGGCTCGTGCCCACGTCAAGAGGTATGAGACCTCCGACGATTTTCTTAGCCTGCAAACTAAGGGAGAAAAGCTCAATCGTTGAGCTTGTGCTCAGATTGTCTGAGTGCAACAATCACTTGAATCGAGTGGGAGTTGATCTTCCAGATAAGATGGTGATGTTTCTCCAAAGTCATTACCACCAAGCTGCTAGAGCTTCGTGATGAACTATAATATATCAGGGACATATATGATGATCCTTGAGATATTCGCGATGTTTGACACCGCGAAAGTAGAAATCAAGAAGGAGCATCAATTGTTGATGGTTGGTGAAACCACTAGTTTCAAGAAGGGCAAGGGCAAGAAGGGATACTTCATGAAACGGCAAATCAGCTACTGCTCCAGTGAAGAAACCCAAGGTTGAACCCAAACCCGAGACTAAGTGCTTCTGTAATAAGGGGAACAGTCACTAGAGCAGAATTACCCTAGATACTTGGTAGATAAGAAGGCTGGCAAGGTCGATAGAAGTATATTGGATATACATAATGTTAATGTGTACTTTACTAGTACTCCTAGTAGCACCAGGGTATTGGATACCGGTTCGGTTGCTAAGTGTTAGTAACTCGAAATAAAAGCTACGAAATAAACGGAGACTAGCTAAAGGTGAGCTGACGATATATGTTGGAAGTGTTTCCAAGGTTGATATGATCAAGCATCACACGCTCCCTCTACCACCGGGATTGGTGTTTGCGTTGAGCATAGACATGATTGGATTATGTCTATCGCAATACGGTTATTCATTTAAGGAGAATAATGGTTACTCTATTTTGAATAATACCTTCAATGGTCTTGCACCTAAAGGAATGGTTTATTGAATCTCGATCGTAGTGATACACATTTTCATGCCAAAAGATATAAGATAGTAATGATAGTACCACTTACTTGTGGCACTGCCATGTAAGTCATAATGGTATAAAACGCATGAAGAAGCTCCATGTTGATGGATCTTTGGACTCACTCGTTTTTGAAAAGTTTGAGACATGCGAACCATGTCTATTGGTGTATATGCATGAAGAAACTCCATGCAAATGGACCGTTCGGACTCACTTGATTTTGAATCACTTGAGATATGCAAATCATACCACATAGGCAAGATGACTGAAAAGCCTCGGTTTCAATAAGATGGAACAAGATAGCAACTTGTTGGAAGTAACACATTTTGATGTGTGCAGTCCAATAAATGCTGAGGCATGCAGTGAATATCGTTATGTTCTTACTTCACAGATGATTCGAGTAGATGTTGAGAATATTTACTTGATGAAACACAACTCTGAATTATTGAATGGTTCAAGTAATTTCAGAGTGAAGTAGAAGATCATTGTGACAAGAGGATAAAATGTCTATGATACGATCATAGAGATGAATATCTGAGTTACGAGTTTTGGCACACAATTAAGACATTGTGGAAATTGTTTCATAATTAATACCGGCTGGAACACCATAGTGTGATGGTGTGTCCGAACATCATAGTTGCACCCTATTGGATATGGTGCGTACCATGATGTCTCTTATCGAATTACCACTGTCGTTCATGGGTTAGGCATTAGAGACAACCACATTCACTTTAAATAGGGCACCACGTAATTCCGATGAGATGACACCGTATGAATTATGGTTTAGAGAAACCTAAGTTGTCGTTTCTTAAAGGTTTGGGGCTGCGACGCTTATGTGAAAAAGTTTCAGGATTAAGCTCGAACCCAAAGCGGATAAAATACATCTTCATAGGACACCCAAAACAGTTGGGTATACCTCCTAATTCAGATCCGAAAGCAATATGAATTGTTTCTAGAATCGGGTCCTTTCTCGAGGAAAGGTTTCTCTCGAAAGAGTTGAGTGGGAGGATGGTGGAGACTTGATGAGGTTATTGAACCATCTCTTCAACTAGTGTGTGGCAGGGCACAGGAAGTTGTTCCTGTGGCACCTACACCAATTGAAGTGGAAGCTTATGATATTGATCATGAAACTTCGGATCAAGTCACTACGAAACCTCGTGGGATGACAAGGATGCGTACTACTTCAGAGTAATCCTATCTTGAAGGTCATGTTGCTAGACAACAATGAACCTACGAGCTATGGAGAAGCGATGGTGGGCCCGGATTCCGATAAATGGCTTGAGGCCATAAAATCCGAGAGAGGATCCATGTATGTGTATACTTTGGCAGAACGGCTCGATGGTCGTAAGGCTAATGAGTACAGATGGATTTCAAAAGGAAGACGGACAATGATGGTAAATGTCACCATTAAGAAAGCTCGACTTGTCGTTAAGATGTTTTTCGACAAGTTCAAGGAGTTGACTACGATGAGATTTTCTCACTCGTAGCGATGCTAAGAGTCTGTTGGAATTATATTAGCGATTACTGCATTATTTATGAAATCTTGCAGATAGGATGTCAAAACATTGTTTCCTCGACGATTTTAATGAGGAAAGGTTGTATGTGATACAACCGGAAGGTTTTGTCAATCCCGAAAGGTGCTAATAAGTATGCAAAGCTCCAGCAATCCTTCTAAGGACTGGAGTGAGCATCTCGGAGTTGGAATGTGTGCTTTGATGATGATCAAAGATTTCGGGTTTGTACAAAGTTTATGAGAAACTTGTATTTCCAAAGAAGTGAGTGGGAGCACTATAGAATTTCTGATGAATACATGTTGATCAGAAATGATGTAGAATTTCTGGAAAGCATATAGGGTTATTTTGAAAGTGTTTTTCAATAGAAAGCCTGGATTAAGCTACTTGAACATTGAGCATCAAGATCTATAAGGATAGATCAAAATGCTTAATAATACTTTCAAATGAGCACATACCTTGACATGATCTTGAAGGTGTTCAAGATGGACCAGTCAAAGAAGGAGTTCTTGCCTGAGTTGTAAGGTACGAAGTTAAGACTTAAAGCTCGACCACGGCAGAATAGAGAGAAAGGGCGAAGGTCGTCCCCTATGCTTGAGACGTAGGCTCTTCAGTATGCTATGCTGTGTACCGCACCTGAAGTGTGCCTTGCCATGAGTCAGTCAAGGGGTACAAGAGTGATCCAAGAAAGGCTCACATGACAGCGGTCAAAGTTATCCTTAGTAACTAGTGGACTAAGGAATTTTCTCGATTATGGAGGTGGTAAAAGAGTTCGTCGTAAAGGTTACGTCGATGCAAGCTTAACACCTATCTGGATAGCTCTGAGTAGAGAGACCGGATACATATAATGGAGCAATAATTTAGAATAGCTCAAAGTAGAACAGTTATTTGGAATAGCTCCAAATAGAGCGTGGTAGCTGCATCTAGGAGATGACATAGAGATTTGTAAAGCACACACGGATCTGAAAGGTTCAGACCCGTTGACTAAAACCTCTCTCACAAGCAACATGATCAAACATAAAACTCATTGAGTGTTAATCACATAGTGATGTGAACTAGACTACTGACTCTAGTAAACTCTTGGGTATTAGTCACATGGCGATGTGACCTGTGAGTGTTAATCACATGGCGATGTGAACTAGATTATTGACTCTAGTGCAAGTGGGAGACTGTTGGAAATATGCCCTAGAGGCAATAATAGAAGTATTATTATTATATTTCCTTGTTCATGATAATTGTCTTTTATTCATGCTATAACTGTATTATCCGGAAATCGTAATACACGTGTGAATACATAGACCACAATATGTCCCTAGTGAGCCTCTAGTTGACTAGCTCGTTGTGATCAATAGATAGTCATGGTTTCCTGGCTATGGACATTGGATGTCGTTGATAACGGGATCACATCATTAGGAGAATGATGTGATGGACAAGACCCAATCCTAAGACTAGCACAAAAGATCGTGTAGTTCATTTGCTAGAGCTTTGCCAATGTCAAGTATCTCTTCCTTTGACCATGAGAGCGTGTAACTCCTGGATACCGTAGGAGTGCTTTGGGTGTATCAAACGTCACAACGTAACTGGGTGACTATAAAGGTGCACTACAGGTATCTCCGAAAGTATCTATTGTTTTATGCGGATCGAGACTGGGATTTGTCACTCCGTGTAAACGGAGAGGTATCTCTGGGCCCACTCGGTAGGACATCATCATATGCGCAATGTGACCAAGGAGTTGATCACGAGATGATGTGTTACGGAACGAGTAAAGTGACTTGCCGGTAACGAGATTGAACAAGGTATTGGATACCGACGATCGAGTCTCGGGCAAGTAAAATACCAATAGACAAAGGGAATTGAATACGGGATTGATTAAGTCCTTGACATCGTGGTTCATCCGATGAGATCATCATGGAACATGTGGGAGACATCATGGGTATCTAGATCCCGCTGTTGGTTATTGACCGGAGAACGTCTCGGTCATGTCTGCATGTCTCCCGAACCCATAGGGTCTACACACTTAAGGTTCGATGACGCTAGGGTTATAAAGGAAGCTTGTATGAGGTAACCGAATGTTGTTCGGAGTCCCGGATGAGATCCCGGACATCACGAGGAGTTCTGGAATGGTCCGGAGGTAAAGATTTATATATGGGAAGTCCTGTTTTGGTCACCGGAAAAGTTTCGGGCGATATCGGTATTGTACCGGGACCACCGGGAGGGTCCCGGGGTCCACCAAGTGGGGCCACCTGCCCCAGAAGGTTGCGTGGGCCAAGTGTGGGAGGGGACCAGCCCCTAGGAGGGCTGGTGCGCCCCCCACAAGGGGGCCAAGGCGCAAGGGAGAGTGGGAGGGGGCAAACCCTAGTCCAGATGGGCCTTAAGGCCCATATTGGTGCGCCTCCCTCTCCTCTCCCCCCTTGGCCGCCTCCCCTTTGCCATCTAGGGCTGGCCGCACCCCTTGGGGGTGGGAAACCCTAAAGGGGCGCAGCCCCCCCTCTCCCCTATATATAGTGAGGCCTAGGGCTGCCCATAATACATGAGTTCTCTCCCTCTTGGTGCAGCCCTGCCTCTCTCCCTATTCCTCCTCTCCCATGGTGCTTGGCGAAGCCCTGCGGGATTGCCACGCTCGTCCACCACCACCACGCCGTTGTGCTGCTGCTGGATGGAGTCTTCCTCAACCTCTCCCTCTCTCCTTGCTGGATCAAGGCGTGGGAGACGTCACCGGGCTGTACGTGTGTTGAACGCGGAGGTGCCGTGCGTTCGGCACTTGATCATCGGTGATCTGAATCACGACGAGTACGACTCCATCAACCCCATTCACTTGAACGCTTCCGCTTAGCGATCTACAAGGGTATGTAGATGCTCTCTCCTTCTACTCGTTGCTGGTCTCTCCATAGATAGATCTTGGTGACGCGTAGGAAAATTTTGAATTTCTGCTACGTTCCCCAACACTTCAGCCACAGACCGAAGTGGGGCCGGATGCGGAGGAAAGCCTCGCACACCATGATGAACGCCGAGATGTTGAGGATGAAATTCGGGGCCAGATAATGAAACTCTAGCCCGTAGTAGAACATAAGGCCGCGGACGAATGGATGGAGGGGAAACCCCAGTCCGTGGAGGAAGTGATGGAGGAAAACCACCCTCTCGTGAGGTTCCGGGGTAGGGACGATCTGCACCGCAGCTAGCTGCCGATGCGCAATATCCGCGGCTAAGTATCCGATTCCGCTTAGCTTTTTGATGTGTCCCTCCGTAAGGAGGAAGCAATCCACTTGCCTCCCACTCCGGACATGTTTGGAGAAGGTTGAGGAGAAGGATGTGGACTTGGGCGTTGGAGCTCGAGTGCGCAAGAATGGATGAGCAAGGAGGAAGAAGGCATGGGTAAAAAAAGGTGAGACCTTATTGTAAGTGCATCTAGTGCCACCCCTAGTTGGTTTTGGAGTATTGACGACAAACCTAGTTGAGGGACTAATGTGTTTGTGAGAATTGCAGGAAAACATAGGTAGAAGTCCCTCATTGATTCGGTTTTACTACCAGAGATGACCCCTAAAAATGTATGAAGACATTGAAGACAAAGGTGGTTTATTAAGATATTCACATTGAAGACTATGACAGAAGAAGACACGTTATGAAGCCTATGGAGCTCGAAGACCTAGATCTTTCGTAGTTCTTCTTCTTTTGTGTTGAGTCATAGGAACCACCGTACTGTTAAGTGGAGTCCAGGAGAACCAGTCAGAATGACTGAAGTGATGCCTAAATCAAAAACCTATGTCTTCGAGCAAAGACAATGAGAGCGAATCTTGTCCACAGTCGGACAAGTCAGCTTTGCTTGTAGCCCAAGCAAAGTTGCCATGAGAGTTTGAAATCTGACCATTGAGACACGTGTCAGTTCCTTAGTGACCCAGGGTCATTTCGAACAAATCAGGTCGGGTTGCCAAGTGGCTATAAATAGCCCACCCCCACAACCATTAACGGTTGGCTGCTCAGATTTCAGTGCACGGCTTTTGTCGTTTGAAAGCAACCCACATCGAAGCCTTTGAGAGAATCTCTAGTGAGGAGAAAAGCCCTAACCACCCAGAGCCAGAGCAAATTGGGCATCACCTAAGTCTTCTTGTCTGTGTGATCTGAAGACTTATTACACTTGAGGACTGTGAATCCTCCAGACGGTTAGGCGTCACGTTCAGAGCATCCAAGAGACATTGTGGATTGCCAGTGAACGAAGTTTGTGAAGGTTTGGGAGTCTACCTTGAAGACTTACCAGAGTGATTGGGCGAGGACTAAGTGACCTTAGCTCAAGGAGAATACGGTGAGGACTTGGTGTCCTGAACTGTGTGTTCAGGACTGGGTGTCCGGGACTGTGTGTCCTAAGGTTTAAATACCTAGCCGGTCCAACCAAACGTACAGTTGTCACAGCAACTGGAACTGGTCCAACATATCATTGTCTTCAACGAGTCACTAATTTCATCTTCACTTCTTTTTCTTACTATTACACATTGTGAAGCCATTGCTTGCTTGCTTTATCTTTTGTCTTCACAACGTGAATGTATGAACTTTTTGGCTTCATAACTTCTTCCTACCTGATCCTTATTACACTGAAGCTCTTTGTCATTGTGCTTTCACTCTATTGAATACATGACCATGGCTGGCCTAGTGTAATCTAACTTCCGCTGCATAGTAATAGGCATAATCTTCATTGTTTGTCTTCATAACTCTCATGTTTTGAAGACTTCCATAAAAATCGCCTATTCACCCCCCTCTAGTCGATATAACGCACTTTCAATTGGTATCAGAGCAAGGTGCTCCCTTGTTCTGTGTGATTTGGTTTAACCACCTAGAGTTTTAGCTATGTTGACTGCAGGGGTAATCAAAGTCTCCGCTGCGTGCCCCGTCTTCGATGGAACTGAATATCCCTACTGGAAGAATAAGATGCGCATGCATCTTGAAGCCATTGACGTCGATCTATGGTATGTTGTCGAGAACGACGTTCCCAAGGCTGGAGAAGGTGTCACTGCTGCTGATGTCAAGAAGTTCACTCAACTGGACTCTACCGCCAAAAATATCATCTATGGCCATCTGACAAAAGGACGGTATGGCCGTGTGAGTGCCTTGAAGACATCCAAGCTGGTCTGGGACTGGCTCTCCAAGGTCAATGAAGGCGTCTCAACCCAGAGAGATCAAAGAATCAGTGTCCTTCGCAACCTCTTCAACCTCTTCAAGCGAAATGACAATGAGAATGTCCAGCACACATTTGACCGGCTCACTGACATCACAAATGAGCTTCAAGCCATCGGCGCCACTGAGATCACCAAACATGAAATCGTCAAGACGCTCCTGAGATCACTTGATAGTTCGTTTGACATCCTGGCCCTGATGATTCAAGAACGTCCTTATTTCAAGATACTTGATCCGTCTGACATACTTGAGAGGCTCAACACACATGAGTTTCAGTTTTCTGAGAAAAGAGATATCTACGGTCCAAACTATGGGCGAACTCGTGCCTTGAAGGAAAAAGTTGTTTCCTCATCTGAAGAAGAATCTGACTACAGTTCTGATGATCCTGAAGACATTGGAAGAGAACTTGCAATGCTAGTGAAGAAGTTCCAAAAATTCACCAAGAAGAAAGGCTTCAGAAAATCTTCACGATCAAGCTCAAGGAATGATGAAGCTTCTGCTCATGACTACAAGAAGAAAACATGTCACAAGTGCAAGAAAACTGGACACTTCATCTCCGAGTGTCCACAGTGGGACAATGAGAACAGAAGGAAGAAGAAGAGCAAGGAATATGATTCTGATGACAAGAAGAAGAAGAAATACTCAAAGTCTTCTTCCAAGTCTTCCTCAAAGTCTTCATCACACAAGAAGAGCTCATCTGGCAAGGCACGTGCGTTTGTTGGCAAGGAGATGGATTCAGAGGAGGAGTCCGCATCTGAGGAGGCAGAGGTGGAGTCTGAGGAGGAGTCTGATTCTGGCATTGCGAGTCTGGCTACAACATACATCGCCAAGTCCATCTTCAACACTGAAGACAATGACTGCATCACCGACACCGAGGCAAATGACAATAACGACTCCACTCCTACCTACTGCTTCATGGCACGTGGTGCCAAGGTAAACACACGCACTACTCACTATCAAACATCTAGTGACGATGACTCTGACTGTGATTCAAAACCTAGCTACAAAACACTTGCTAAAATTGCAACTGAACAACAGAAAGCTATGGAACATATTCAAAAACTGTTAGACAGAAGCGATGATCTATTGGGTGCTGAAATGACTCGATCTGAATCCTTAACTGAAGACATAAAAAACCTTCATGTTAAGTATCAGGAACTTGAAGATCGTCTTGATACTCTCTCAACAACTCATGAAAAGCTTTCCTATGATTATCTTCAAAGGAAGCAAGAACTTGAGAAATTGAGAGCGGCTCATGAAGATCTTCAAAAGGAAAACGAGTCACTTCGCCCGAACAGATCAGTCCCGCTCAGGAAGGATTTGAACCACCATGTCTTAAATGCATTGAGCGTGATAATGCTACTTCTGTTGCTGAATGCTCCACTGCTACTGTTGTTGCAATATCTTCAACTGTTGATGTGGTAACTAACCCCTTTGCTGAGGATACCACTGCTATTGCTGATGAGAATGCTAGGTTGAATACATTGCTTGAAACAGGTATGTACAAAAGCCTTAAAGGACATCATACATTATGTGATGTCCTCAAGAAGCAGATTCTGAACCGAAACCCTAGGAAAGAAGGTGTTGGGTTCGTGAGGAAAATAAATGCAGATGGCTCTTACTGGAAACCTGAGCAGTACCCCAAAACCACATGGGTTGCTGCAAAGGAACTTTCAGCAGATCCATCCAATTTATCTGGCTTCACTTGTGCTAACCCCATTAACATTGATGAATCCTTTGATGCAAACTATAAAGTGTCTAGAAAATCTTCCTGTTCAGAATGGTGAAGTGTTTGCCAGGTACATTGGTACTAACTGCAGGAATGGACCGCCTATGAAGAAGATCTGGGTTCCAAAAAAGTGTCTAGAAAATCTTCCTGTGAATGTCTTCATGACACCTCACTTAAAGGAGACAAACCTCAGACCAAAGGCTTCATATGGTCCAAAGGCTTCATACAAACAGAGGACTCACCTGAGTCACACTAACGCAAATGTTTTGCAGGGAAATCATACTCAGGCATATGAATATGAGAACGGTTCTTCGAATCGTCATGTTCATATGACCAAAAATTATTCTGCTTATTCCTATGAGTATTATTGTCCACGTGCTAGACTGTTTGCTAAGGCTTCAAAGCCAAACTTCTTGGATGCTGCACTTAGACTTATTGCTTCTAAGCCACCCTTGAAGATGTGGGTGGTTAAGAAAGCTTAACTCTCTTTTGCAGGGAAAGGTCTCCAGCAGAAAAACAAAATCTTCTGACGCTATTGCTGGGGACCTTAAAAATCTTGTGGGGTGCAAGATAAAATGCCCAAATGGCATCGTTATGTACCTCGTTCCTGAATCGCATGCTACTTTCCCTATTAGTTCTAATCTGGATCTAAGTTTTCATAACCCACTGGTTCGTCAAATGTTTATGCTTCACAATTCTCTTCGTGAAGCCTATCCCCCTAACTGCACTGTAGGGTACGACACCAGCGACTTCAAAGTCTTCAGAATGGATTATTGACAGTGGGTGTACAAATCACATGACTGGCAAAAGAAGCCTTCTTATGGACTCAACATTACGTCCATCCGACAAGAGCCACATCACATTTGCTGACACTGGTAAAAGTAAGGTATTGGGTCTAGGTAGAGTTGCAATCTCAAAGGATCAACACATGGATAAAGTCATGCTTGTTGAATCCCTTGGCTTCAGCTTAATGTCTGTCGCAATGCTTTGCGATTTGAATATGATCGTAATGTTTGGAAAATATCGTTGCCTGGTACTAATGGAATCTGACAAGTCTCTAGTGTTTGAAGGGTATCGGAAAGGTGATTTGTACGTGGTAGATTTCTCAGCAGGACCACAACTTGCAGTATGTCTTCTTGCAAAAGCTTCAGAATGCTGGCTTTGGCATCGGAGGCTTGGGCATGCTGGCATGAGGAACCTCCACACCCTTGCGAAGAAGAAGCATGTCATAGGCATCGAGGGTGTCAAGTTCAAGAAAGATCACTTATGCGGTGCCTGTGAAGCAGGGAAGATGAAAAGGGCAAAACATCTTTCGAAGACAATCATGACTACTACTCAACCCTTCGAACTGCTCCACATGGATCTTTTCGGTCCCACTCACTACTCAACCTTTGCTACTACTGCTTGCCTCTATGGCTTCGTGATTGTTGATGATTACTCTAGATATACTTGGGTGCACATAATCCTTTACAAGACTGAAGTGCAGGATGTCTTCAGACGCTTCGCCAATCGAGCTATGAACAATTTTGGCGCCAAGATAAAGCACATAAGAAGTGACAATGGCACTGAATTCAAGAACACTGGCCTTGACACATATCTTGATACCTTGGGCATCACACGTGAATTCTCATCTCCATACACGCCACAGCAGAATGTCGTCGTCGAACGCAAGAACAGAACACTCATTGAGATGGCCAGAACAATGCTAGATGAATACAAGACTCCAAGAAAATTCTGGACTGAAGCCATTGACAATGCATGCCATACAATCAATCGTGTTTATCTTCACAAGCTTCTGAACAAGACATCTTATGAACTCCTAACTGGCAAGAAGCCAAATGTCAGTTACTTCAGAGTATTTGGCGCAAAGTGCTGGATCAAGGACCCACACCACACCTCAAAGTTTGCACCAAGAGCACATGAGGGCTTTATGCTAGGATATGGAAAGGATTCACACTCCTACAGAGTCTTCAATCTCTTCCATTACAAAGTGGTTGAAACAGTGGATGTGCGGTTTGATGAGACAAATGGTTCACAAAGAGAGCAACTGCCAAATGTGCTAGATGAAGTTCCAGCTAGTGAATCAATCAAGCTTATGGGAACTGGAGAGATTATACCTTCTGAAGCTCATCCTGAAGAAGAACTTATCATCTCAGCACCTGATCAACATGAAGACAATGCTCAGCCTGAAGACATTCCTCCCAACAATAACGCAGATCAGCAAGAGCAAAGTCTTCGCCCTGTACATCCTCGTGTTGCAAATGAAGTGCAGATTGACAGAATAATTGACAGCATCAATGCACCTGGTCCACTCACTCGTTCAAGGGCAACTCAGCTAGCAAACTTCTGTGGGCACTTCGCATTCGTCTCAATATCAGAAGCCAAGAAAGTTGAAGAAGCCTTCATGGAACCTGAATGGATTCAAGCTATGCAAGAAGAGCTTCAACAGTTTGAGCTGAATAATGTATGGGAACTGGTTAAGCGTCCTGATCCACGGAAGCACAACATAATAGGCTCCAAATGGATATACCGCAACAAGCAAGATGAGCATGGTCAAGTTGTCAGAAACAAAGCTCGTCTCGTTGCTCAAGGATATACTCCAGTGGAGGGCATTGACTTTGATGAAACATTTGCTCCTGTGGCAAGGCTTGAAGCTATACGCATACTGCTGGCTTATGCAAATCATCATAACATACTTCTATATCAAATGGATGTGAAAAGTGCCTTTCTCAATGGCAAGATTGAAGAAGAAGTGTATGTTGCACAACCGCCTGGCTTTGAAAATCCAACACATCCTGACATGGTATACAAGCTCAACAAGGCACTGTATGGCCTCAAACAAGCCCCTAGGGCCTGGTATGACACACTCAAGTACTTCCTGAAGAGCAAAGGCTTCATATCTGGTTCCCTGGATCCCACTCTTTTCACGAAGACATATGACGGTAAACTATTTGTGTGCCAAATATATGTGGATGACATTATCTTCGGTTGTACCAATCAGAAGTACAGTGAAGAGTTTGGATATATGATGCAAGAGCAATATCAGATGTCCATGATGGGGGAACTGAAGTTCTTCCTTGGTCTTCAAATACGACAACAACGCAATGGCATCTTCATATCTCAAGAAAAGTATCTCAAAGATTGCCTGAAGAAGTTCGGCATGCAAGACTGCAAAGGCTTCACAACACCAATGCCAGCCAAACATCATCTAGGTCCTGACGACAATGGTAAAGAGTTTGATCAAAAGGTATACCGCTCCATGATTGGTTCTTTGCTTTATTTATGTGCATCTAGGCCAGATATCATGCTTAGTGTTTGCATGTGTGCTCGATTTCAAGCGGCACCAAAGGAGTCGCATCACTTAGATGTGAAGCGAATTCTTCGATATTTGGCTCACACCCCAACTCTAGGATTATGGTATCCAAAGGGCTCAGAGTTTGATTTGGTTGGATTTTCGGATGCTGATTATGCTGGTGACAAAGTTGATCGAAAGTCTACATCAGGCACATGTCATTTTCTGGGACGATCGCTTGTATGTTGTTCTTCAAAGAAGCAGAACTGTGTATCTCTCTCCACTGCTGAATCTGAATACATTGCTGCTGGATCTTGCTGCGCTCAGCTTCTGTGGATGAAGCAAACACTCAAGGACTATGGCATTCATCTGAAGCAAGTTCCACTTTACTGCGACAATGAAAGCGCCATCAAGATTGCCAACAACCCAGTTCAGCACTCGAAGACAAAGCACATTGAAATTCGTCATCACTTTCTCAGAGATCATGTTGTGAAGGAAGACATTGATATCATACACGTCAACACTGAAGAGCAATTGGCGGATATCTTCACCAAGCCCTTGGATGGGAAGAGATTTTGCAAGTTACGGTGTGAGCTAAATATCTTGGAATCCTCAAATGTCCTGTGATCAGGCACACATCCTAACACTCATGCATATTGATGACTTAGATGTGCATCACAAAAAGTAAAGTATATCTTCATTCAATGAAGACATACATTCTAAGTGTGAATACATTAATGTGGAATTTGACTTCGGAGCGCCACGATAATTGTGCGCCGTGTCTGGGTCTAATACTTCCTATACGGTGGGTAACGCCACCACCAAACGTTCTATTTTGAAGTGTTTCACTCATGGCGTCACCTTGCAATATCTTCACATTTGATTGTCTTCACATTTGGTTTGGCTTTGAACATGTCTTCATGATTATCTTCACTACGTTGCTTGTATAGATATATATATATACTAGTGCTCTGTCCTCTACAGCATTCACTTATAGCTATGGCTTCGTGTTGAATCTTTTGAACTAAGTGAATGTGATCGGACCCCAAACTTCTCTATGCTTTCTATCTCAAACTCTATCTCTCTAAGTCATATGCATTCTGTTGAAACTGTCGAATGTCTTCACTGCGTCCTTGTCAGCTGAAGATATAGAGACAACCATAAAGCCCGTTTTTAGTGCTCATTCCTCCACATGAAATCCGGAGAAGCAGGAACGACCGCCCGACAATTTAGGCGTGCGTGGGACGTGGAACAAACCCCAAACATTCGCTAACTGGCCACGCGTTCCTCAAATGCGAACTGCCAGGGGCACCTATGTAATAGCACAGTGCCGCCCCTGAGCCTATAAATTCACACTTACCGCAGTCATTATCTCCTTCTCCCACCCTCGCAAGAACCCTAGCGCCACCGCTAGCACTCGACGACGCCAGAGACGAAGCGCTTCGCTGCCGCAACCTCTCCAACGCCATCCTCACGCTGACCGCGGACATCGTCCTCTCCGCCGTCGCCGTAGGTGTTTTCCGTCGCCAAGTTAGGGCACGGAGGACTGAACTGCTCGGCATCAACTCCCTTCCGTCTAGAAGTTCCAGTGTGGTAAATAAAACTTCTTTTTACAGCCTCTTTTGATCTCATGGTTCTGTCACTTCCTACCATAAGAAGTTTCTCTTCACAATAGTTAGATCTCTCACTGCATCTCATAACATGCCTAGTATATTCACTTGTGCTTCATAAAGTAGTTAGATTCCTCACTTGTACTAATCTGTGGGTTCGTACAAATCTGGAACCAACTTCTTATCTATGAGTGAATGTCTTCGCACGATGAGGTCAATGTCTTCTAAACTGATTAATCTTCAAAACCTTCTGAGAATGCATATGACCTCTTCCCCTTCCCTCGCACCTTAATGCTGTCACAGGTACATGTCCGTGGGAGAATCCTTCGGTTCTCATAGTCTGCATTCATTTGCAGAATTACTACAGCATCACATAAACTCTCCTGAAGCCAGTTCCTGTTGGTCTAGAAAAAGACAGCCTTTGAAGCCTTTCAAGTTAAAGTTTATGGCTTCAGAAGCAGCAGCAAGAAAGGGGGGCAGATGGAGACGTGAGGGAACTTCCAAGGATCTGCCTGAAGACTTGACAGAAATGTACAAAACAGATCCAGAAGAGAGCTATGGGCAGCGCAAGACCCGAATCCAATGGATTTGACGCTATTGGGCAGAACAGTGGTTCAAATACCGCTTCGTCACCCAGGAGTATGCTGAAAAGAATGCTATCAAGAGCCCATGGGGGGATATCTTATACAAGAACCTTGTACCCAGGACCAGAGATGAAGCCATTGCTCAAGGCTTCTACCCATGCATGGTCCGAGGACCACAGCCTGATGATGCACATCCGTCGTCACTTCTCTGGTGTCGTGACGACAATCTCTTCAAGCGCAACTTTCAGTTTGCCCAATAGTCAACGAAGCTAAACAAGAAGAAATTTGGGCTTGACTTCAACCCTGGTCCCTCCTCACCAAGGGCAGATGGCACATGCGACGCAGAACCCAATATTATCGGTCCGTTTGCCAATCTTGAGGGCCTGATCACTCACATCTTAGTCCGAGGGACTGCCGTAAATGACCCTCCAGCTGACTCTGAGTCTGATGAAGCTCCTGCTGTGCTGAAGCCAAAGCAGACAAAGAAACCAAAAGCTTCAAAGCCGGCACCTGCCTCAAAAATCTCAAGGGCGAAGCCATTGAAAACTGCACCTCCTGAAGTCAGTGTGCAGTCTGAAGACGTATCCCGCGTCTCCAAGCCCCGGAAAGAAAAGGAGTCCCAGCAACAAACCGGCAAAGAGCTCACAGCTGCTGCCATTCTGCGCAGTGAAGCCATGGATCTATCAAGCGATGAAGATCTGGGAGATGACGCTCTAGAGCAGCTCATCAAAAGCAAAGAAGAAGCTGAAATCTTCAACAATCTGCCTCTCTTTGATGTCGCCATCATGCACAGCTTCATCGATGAATGGTTTGACTCACCAGACATAAGCTTCAATGATCTGCAGCTTCCTGTTGGACTCAGCATCGCCTTCCAAGGCGCAATTGCTTCAGAACTGGCCATTGCTCAGCGCATTGTTGAGCTGAAGCAGAAAATTGATCACGAAAAGGCTCAGTTCAAGAAGCACATGGCGTGCCTCAGCGTGCAGGAAGTGAGGAGCTTCAAAATCATGCTGCATGAGCTCAAAGAAAACTTTCTGAAGAAGCATGCTGAAGCTCAGGGCTCGCGTGAAAGGATGAAGTCTTTGGCAGAAAAATGTGTTCAAGCCTACAACGAGGCTGAAAAGCGCAAGACACTTGGGCGTCCTGGCATCTACCCCAAGATGGCCGCAAAGAAGAAGAAGGAGCCTGCTGTGAATGAACCAGAGGCACCTCGGCTAGAAGCGGTTCAAATTGTCTTCCCCACTGCAACGACTGGCTCGAAGCCAAAGAGCTGGTCAACAGCTTCAGAGCTAAAGAAGACAAGAACTGCAGAAGCTGAAGCCAGAAAAAGGAAGAGCTCTGAAGCCTCTCCTACTGCCCCCAGCAAAAAGAAGCGCAAGACCAAGAAATCTAGGGCTGCTCCTACAGAGCCCTTGATGGTTGAACCCCTTTCTGTCATTCACCCCAATGCAGAAAGACGACTGACAGTTCATGAGCCTGCTCCCACAGAGGCTCCTGACGCTGAAGATATTCTAGCAGCCGACCCAATAGCTGCTGAAGACATTGGTCATCAGGACAATGTGCAAGATGATGCAACCCTTCCTCAGCTTGAAACAAGCGAACTCATCAGTATTGGTCATCCTCTGACGCCAATGGCACAAGATGAGTCATGGGCGGATCGCCCTCAGGAGGAAGAAGACTTTGAGGTTCAGCCCACTCCGACCCCACAAGCGTCGTCTGTGTTCCGTAGGCGTCGCAAAGGTCCACGGCCTCAAGTCCAAACTGCAGAAATTCCGGCTGCATCAGCCGAAGACAATGAAGAAGCTCCACCAGAACCCACTCCCCCGCTCCATCAAGATGCAGTTCTCCAGGAGAACGTGCCTGAGGTTGTCCCTCCAACTACACAAGCAGAGGAAGAAAATGTTGCGACTGCCACCACAAACACTGAAGCCAATGTGGAGCCCGCCCCACCAAATGCTTCAGCGGACAGCGAAGCTACTGAGCCAGACACTTCAGTCCCTGAGTCTGCTACAGGTCCATAGTTTGATTATCATATTGAGCACAGGCCTCATGTCCAGAAGCCAGTCCCAAGGTTCGAAGGTTTCCAGGTCCTGCATCAGCACCTGGCTCCTTTGATATTAACAGCTTCAAGGCAGACAATAATACATTTTTCAATAGCTCCAAGAACCCCTATTCAAGGGAAAGGATTGTATAAGACAGGTTCTGGAGCTATTCTCAGCGCAGCTATTATTCATGCATCTTATACAACCATGGCCGTATCTTTCCACACAAGCGCCTTGAGGTTGAAGCCATTGCTGGTCTGCCCTGCTTAGAGGAAGCTTTGGATTGCTTCAAGCAAGTGGGTCTGTTGCCGTTTGTGACTGATGAAGAGCACTGGAATGAAGAGCTTCTGCTTCAGTTCTATGCCACTCTCCATATCAAAGGATACAACAGAGATCCGAAGACTTGGATCCTGGAGTGGATGACCGGCAATGTCCATCATGAAGCCAATGTGTTTGATATCATTGAGCTCACCGGCCTGCCCACTCCTGGAGAATTCTTCGAGGAAGGTTGTCAATTACATTCTGAAGCTATTGCGAGCATATTCTAGAGACCTGAACCAAATATGAGTCAGATGCTCTCAATGATGAAGCCATTACCTCAGGATGCACCCTATCCAACTGAATTCTTCGTTGAAGACCTAGAGTACATGCCCAGGACCATATATCACATCATCCGACAGACTCTCTGGCCCATTAAGGGACACTCACCACATGCCAAGATCGAGGGTGCAATGAAGACTCTTATATTCTATATCCTGCATGGCAAATGCTTCAACGCACAGGATCTCTTCATACGCCAACTTGCAGCGTCAGGCTCAGAATTATTTGGTTTGAAGTTCTATGCTCCTTGGGTGATGAGGCTAATCAAACTGCACTCTGCGATCTCGTATCAGCCCTCTGTCGGAAACCATCGGATCTTCTTGCCAGATGTGGATACCTCTTCTGAAGCTATATATCCAGAGCCTGCCAAGCAACCGATAAGTCTTCAAAATGCAGAACACCAGAGCTTCACGCAGAATGTTGAAGGTGTTGAAGCCATATCCAGGGTATATCCGTTGGCTGGCACTACACATGCACCAGCATCTACTGAAGCCACAGACAGCACAAATGCTCCAAGACCCAAGAAGCGTGCTCGTGTCCTCACTGACCGAGAGCTTCTTGTGGCCCTTCACCAAAAGCAAGATAGGCATCATGACTGGCTAAAACGTCAGATGAAGAGCCTCTTGGTGGATGTCAATCGTCTTCGAAACCTTGCCACCAAGAATGCCTTCGTTACACACGAAACCTACCATCGTACATGGAAAGGGCTCTTAATGATATGTACTGAAGCTGAACTTGAAGAGGATGGCTTCACAGAGCGTTTCAAGTTTGACACCACACGTCCTAGAAGGGCTGTGATGCGCAACACACCATCACTAGAAGACTCTGAGTTCTCTTCGTCTGCTACCACAGTTACTGCAAGGATCATTGATGAAGACGACGATGCTACATCACCACCACCTGCTTCAGCACATCCCAGCTCTGCACCGCCAAACAACTCCACCGACCCTGCTGCGCCTGGGAACACATAACAAACTCTATGTCTTTAAACCTTTTTGGTCATTACTGACAAAAGGGGGAGAAGCGTATGATGTTTATAGTCTTCAAGCGGGTCAATATGGGCGGGTGCCTTAAGTTTTGTCATAATTTGCTTTGTGTTTACAACTCTTGTCTTTGCTTCATTTGGTTCTTTGAGTTGTAAACACTAAAACTCGATGGTCGTCTGCTACTTGTTTGCCACTCTGTTTGCGAAGATAAATTCCGCATGTGCGACGATAAGTTCCGCACTTATCTCATTCTGCAGACGTCCATTTTTCATTATGCATGTCATTATCTTCATATACTTTCACATGCATAGTGGATTGTCATCATAAGCTGAAGAGGATCTCCCCAAGTACAACCTGCCATGTGCATTTGCATCCCAAAAGCAAATTAACTTATATGCACATCTTCAGGGGGAGCCTTTGCAACTTATGAAGACAATTCCCTATCCTTTACAAACTTCACACATTATATTCCCCGTTGAAAACTTCAACTAGTTTGTCATCAATCACCAAAAAGGGGGAGATTGTAAGTGCATCTAGTGCCACCCCTAGTTGGTTTTGGAGTATTGACGACAAACCTAGTTGAGGGACTAATGTGTTTGTGAGAATTGCAGGAAAACATAGGTAGAAGTCCCTCATTGATTCGGTTTTACTACCAGAGATGACCCCTAAAAATTTATGAAGACATTGAAGACAAAGGTGGTTCATGAAGATATTCACATTGAAGACTATGACAGAAGAAGACACGTTATGAAGCCTATGGAGCTTGAAGACCTAGATCTTTCGTAGTTCTTCTTCTTTTGTGTTGAGTCATAGGAACCACCGTTATGTTAAGTGGAGTCCAGGAGAACCAGTCAGAATGACTGAAGTGATGCCTAAATCAAAAACCTATGTCTTCGAGCGAAGACAATGAGAGCGAATCTTGTCCAGAGCCGGACAAGTCAGCTTTGCTTGTAGCCCAAGCAAAGTTGCCATGAGAGTTTGAAATCTGACCGTTGAGACACATGTCAGTTCCTTAGTGACCCAGGGTCATTTCGGACAAATCAGGTCGGGTTGCCAAGTGGCTATAAATAGCCCACCCCCACAACCATAAACGGTTGGCTGCTCATATTTCAGTGCACGGTTTTTTTCGTTTGAGAGCAACCCACCTCGAAGCCTTTGAGAGAATCTCTAGTGAGGAGAAAAGCCCTAACCACCCAGAGCCAGAGCAAATTGGGCATCACCTAAGTGTTCTTGTCTGTGTGATCTGAAGACTTATTACACTTGAGGACTATGAATCATCCAGACGGTTAGGCGTCACGTTCAGAGCATCCAAGAGACATTGTGGATTGCCAGTGAACGAAGTTTGTGAAGGTTTGGAAGTCTACCTTGAAGACTTACCAGAGTGATTGGGCGAGGACTAAGTGACCTTAGCTCAAGGAGAATACGGTGAGGACTTGGTGTCCTGAACTGTGTGTTCAGGACTGGGTGTCCGGGACTGTGTGTCCTAAGGTTTAAATACCTAGCCGGTCCAACCAAACGTACAGTTGTCACAGCAACTGGAACTGGTCCAACATATCATTGTCTTCAACGAGTCACTAATTTCATCTTCACTTCTTTTTCTTACTATTACACATTGTGAAGCCATTGCTTGCTTGCTTTATCTTTTGTCTTCACAACGTGAATGTATGAACTTTTTGGCTTCATAACTTCTTCCTACCTGATCCTTATTACACTGAAGCTGTTTGTCATTGTGCTTTCACTCTATTGAATACATGACCATGGCTGGCCTAGTGTAATCTAACTTCCGCTGCATAGTAATAGGCATAATCTTCACTGTTTGTCTTCATAACTCTCACGTTTTGAAGACTTTCATAAAAATAGCCTATTCACCCCCCTCTAGTCAATATAACGCACCTTCACTTACCCCTTTATAAGGGCGGACGAAACTATGCGCTCCCCCGCTAGCCTGGTAAAACTCGCTTATCCCCCCAAGCACCGTAATTGGTGGCGTGGTTGGGTTACCCACGTCCGTATTGATGAGAATCCCGTAATAAGGGGAACATGATCTCTGCTTTGACAAGACGTGTCAAGAAACTGCCTCGCGTTATGTGTGGGGCTGGTTAAAGAAAAACGGTTCGAATAATTACCGGGCCATGGCATTATGTCATGCTGCCAAAACGTGTCAGCAGATTAGACTTGTGGAAATATTATTCTCCCTACGGTGGTACGTGGAACTTATTTTGCAGGGTCGAACACTATCCTTGTATTCAAATTCTTCTGTGGTGTTTTCGGAGGAGGAACCCGCCTTGCAATGCCGAAGACAACACCGCGTGCCGGACTCATCGTCATTGAAGCCTAGTTCAGGGGTTACTAAGGGAGTCCTGGATTAGGGGGTCTCCAGATAGCCGGACTATATCCTTTGGCCGGACTGTTGGACTATGAAGATACGAGATTGAAGACTTTGTCCCGTGTCCAGATGGGACTCTACTTGGCGTGGAAGGTAAGCTAGGCAATACGGATATGTATATCTCCTCCTTTGTAACCAACCTTGTGTAACCCTAGCCCCCTCTGGTCTGTATATAAACCGGAGGGTTTTAGTCCGTAGGACAACATACAATCATACCATAGGCTAGCTTTTAGGGTTTAGCCTCTCCGATCTCGTGGTAGATCAACTCTTGTACTACTCATATCATCAAGAGTAAATCAAGCAGGACATAGGGTTTTACCTCCATCAAGAGGGCCCAAACCTGGGTAAAACATCATGTCCCCTGCCTCTTGTTACCATCCCCCTTAGACGCACAGTTCGGGACCCCCTACCCGAGATCCGCCAGTTTTGACACCGACAGTGGGCCTGTAGAGCATCAGGAGCACCCCAGAGCCGGCGGCGGAGTCGGGGTGGTCTTCCGAGCCGAAGTTGAGGTCAGCTTCCGGCGCGGCCCAACCGGGCGGAGCCCCCGGGTGCCTGGTGGCTGCCCCAATCTGACGGAAGAAAGGTTTGACGTGGCGATATGAAGGTGGTGCTTGAGAGCCACCTAGCAGTGTCGCGACTGCGTGGTGCACCAGCACCACATAGCGCATGGTGAAGAGGTCGCGGATTTCCTCCCAAGATGCCACCGTGGATCCGGGAAGGTTGAGCAGCCGGGCGCGTGGCTCGCCGGCGAGGGCCATGGGAAACCAGTTGGTCATGACCTTGTCATCACCCCCGGCTTCAAGGACGGCCTCCTCGTACGCCAGCGGGAAAGCTGACGGGTCTGTCGCGCCGTCGTAGCATGGTGGCATCTCCGGCCTGAACTTGGGAGGCCACTGCACCCGCCGCAGGGCGGGGGCCAGGGCTCGGAGCCCCCTGGCCCCGTTGTCAACGCTGACCGTCGGAGTCGGCAGCAGGGCACCTGCCATGTGGGCGGAGCGCGGTGGAGACAAAGCACAGATCAATACAGGGGAAGTTACGGCGCACCCCTACCTGGCGCGCCAAATGTCGGATGTGGGGTTCTGGCTAGCCCTTAAGGTTCGAACACTGGGGTGCGCGCGAAGTCTTTCCCTCCTACTGGTCTACGCTCTAGCTCGCTAAGATCTTGTGGATGAACTCGACGAACTCACAACACAGAATGACATAGGGTTTATACTGGTTCGGGCCACCTTTGTGGTGTAATAACCTACTCCAGTGTGGTGGTGGTGGATTGTCTCACGGGCTGATGATGAACAGTACAAGGGAAGAACAGCCTCCTGAGGTTGAGGTGTTCTTTTGCGTATGAACTTGTGGTGTGTAGATTCCCTCGAGCTAAGATGATATGAGAGCCGCCCCTCCTATGGTGGTGGCTAGTCCTATTTATAGAGGCCCTGGTCCTCTTCCCAAATATTGAGCGGGAAGGGAGCCAACAATGGCTAGCTAATTTGAAGGGGGACAGCTAGTACAAGCTATCCTGACAAAACGTAGTCTGCGCATGTGAAAGGCTCTGGGGTGCCGCCGTCTTGGGCTCCACGATGACCTTCGTCTCGCAGTCCTCCTGGTCTTGGTCTTGTTGCACCGAAATGGCAACCTTTGCCTGAGGCCTCGGTACTTTGCGGCTACACTTGCCTCCTTTGCACCAAAGAGGAAACAAGGACGCTGCGCGCGCTGGCGCCTGCCTGGTGTCGACCGTCATGGCTCACGTCATGAGAGCCTCGTGAGGTTCGCCTTGCCTTGATATCTCCGCCCCTCGCGAGCCTTCCTAACTTGGCTGCTCAGGAGGAGGTCGTGTGTCATCCTCCTCGCGAGGCTTGGCCCCTTGCGAGGGTCTTGGGTGCCTTGTTGGTGAAGATGGGCCGTACGGCCTGCTGCACAGCCACGCCATGGGCCACAGGCAGGCAGGTCTAGGGACCCCTGTTCCCAGAACGCCGATAGACGCTCAATCTCCTTCTTATCATCATCAGTCGTTTTATCTTGATTAGCATGATTAATACCAATTTCATCATAGTTTTCATCACTAGAGTTGTCAACAAGTAAATCATCATCACCTAGCAAATCATCTTCATCACTATTGAAATCAACATACTCAGGGTGTGATACCTTGGGGCCTTTAGCCGTGAAGCATCTTCCAATCCCTTCATTTGGTGAATCAAATATGTCGTAGGAGTTGGATGACACAAGTGCAAGACCGGCAACACCTTCATCTTGAGTATATTTAGAGTTGGAGTGATAGCTTCTCTCGGAATGTTGTCAGAGTCAGTGCCGTATACCCATTCGCCAACATGAGCTTGATGTCTTCATATTTTTGTATCTCTTTGATGACTTGTCCTTCCTTTCTGAATCCTTGCTTCTACGAGAGCGTCTTCGTTCATAACGATCATCTCTACTCCTTTTCTCTCTTGGTGGTGATTCCCCTCTTTTGCTTCTCCTTTTAGGTGAGTCTTCTCTTCTCTTGTAGGGAGTCGTACACTGAGTAGAGTAGTGTCCGGGTCTTCCACAATTGTAGCAATTGCGATCACGACTAGAAGATCTTTTGTCATTGTAGGACCTTGACTTGGAACTTCTTTCTTTGCTTATACTCTTGTAGAACTTGTTGAAGTTCTCCACCATCAGGCTCAATTCTTCATTGAAGGCTTGTTTCTCACTTGATGATGTAGGAGCATCACATGAAGCTTTGTAAGCACCACCGAGGTGGCCCGAACATGGGTAAAGATCCCTGTGTCTTCTATTGATCTTGCTCTCTGCGTTTTGTGCACTCCCTAGCCAAACCAATAGGGGCTAGATGGCCCCATAGATGGTGGTTCACACCGACATCAGAACCCTTGAAATCCCATGGCATGTGTTCGTTCTTCAAAGTTGGTCCTAAGCACGGAGTCCCAATAGTTTGCCCAACATAGCCAGTTCCACCTAACGCTGGTGGGGTTGTGGCGGGTGGGTTTTGTACTGCCGGTTGGACATACTCAGCTCCTATGCGACCCACGTTCACAGTGCATAAAGCATGTGCGCTATCCATGATAGCCTGTGCATCTAAGACCGCCGGCCTAGGCTGCTAGGGTGGCTACTGCTGAGCCACCTTGCACTGCTTGGGCTTCTAGTGGCATGCGCTGCTTGGCACTATGGGCGACTCCCCATGCCAGCTTTTGCTCTGACTTTGGTGAGGTGTAGAGTGCAGCCATTTTGGACTATGGGAGTCATCCGCATGTTGCGTGACCGCCGTCTACAACATCTCGATCGGGTTCTTGGATTCCACCTCAATCGAGTTGTTCCCATTTTTGGGATTAAAGCAAGATTGCGTGTTGCTGCGCATACGTTTTATACCGGGTTTGAATAGTGGCCTGTCAGGGTATGGAAATGCCTCAGCTATTGCTAAATCTGCTCATGTTGTTGAGCCAACATCTGTTGCTGAGCCGGAGGTTGCGTTTGATGAGCCGACGGCACCAGCTGGGTTGTGTTTGGTGGAACCGCCGACATCAATTGGGGTATGTGATATTTCTCCAACATGTCTATTATTTTTTATTGTTCCATGCTGTTATATTATCAATCTTGGATGTTTTATATTCATTTACTAGCAACTTTATATCATTTTTTGGGACTAACCTATTGACATAGTGCCTAGTGCCAGTTGCTATTTTCTGCTTGTTTTTTACTTTGTAGAATATCAAGACCAAACGAAGTCCAAATGCAACTCACCTTGTGGAGATTTTTTCTAGACAGAAGACACCCAGGGAGCCAAAGGAGCACACAGAAGACACCTAGGGAGCCAAAGGAGTACACAAGAGGAGGCCCGTGGGGCCCACTAGGCACCAGGGCACGCCCTGGTGGGTAGTGGAGCCCATGCGAAGCTTCCCCACCGACCTCCACCTCTATAAATACTCTAAAATCCCGAAAACACCAGGGGAGTCGACCAAAGACAATTCCAGCCGCCGGAAGTTCTAGAACCACAAGATCCAATCTAGAGGGCTTTTCAGGCACTGTGCCAGAGGGGGCATCAATCACAGAGGGGTTCTTCATCATCCTTATTGCCCCTCCGATGATGCGTGAGTAGTTTACCATAGACCTACGGGCCCGTAGCTAGTATTTAGATGCCTTCTTCTCTATTTTTGATCTTCAATAGAATGTTCTCCTCGATGTTCTTGGAGATCTATTTGATGTAACTACTTTTTGCGGTGTGTTTGTTGGGATCCGATGAATTGTGGATTTAAGAACAGCTCTATCCATGAATATTATTTGAGTTTTTGTTGAACTCTTTTATGCATCATTGTTATATCCTCGTATTTCTTCTTCGAAATTTTTGTTTGGTTTGGCCAACTAGATTGATTTTTCTTGGCATGGGAAGAGGTGCTTTGTGATGGGTTCGATCTTGCGGTGCTCAATGTCGGTGATAGAAAGAGACATGACACACATGTATCATTGCCATTAAGGATAAAAAGATGGGGTTTATTCCTATATGAATAGATCTTGTGTACATCATGTCATCGTTGTTACTGCATTACTCCGTTTTCCATGAACTTAATACACTAGATGCATGCTAGATAGCGGTTGATGTGTGGAGTAATAGTACTAGATGCACGTAGGAGTCGATCTCCTAATCTTGGATGTGATGCCTATATATGATCATTGCCTTGGATATCATCATGATATCTACTAAATCCATCAAAACAAAATCTTTTGCTTCCAGTAGCAGAAATGTTAAAAATCACTGAAACAACAAAAAAATCTGATTTTTTATACAAGATTGATATACAAATTTCCTATGTTGTCCTAATTGTTCAGATTTTTTGAAGTTACAGAAGTATGGTTAAAGTACAGATTACTATAGACTGTTCTATTTTTGACAGATTCTATTTTCGTTTCATTGTTTGCTTATTTTGATGACTCTATGGATTGTATCGGGGGGTATAAGCCATGGTAAAGTTAGAATACAGTAGGTATAATGCAATAATAAAATATTAATGGGTTTGGAGTAGTACTTAAAGTGGTGATTTGCTTTATTATACTAACGGAACTCACGAAGATTTTGTTAAGTTTTGCGTGATTGAAGTTTTCAAGTTTTGGGTGAGATCACGATGGATGAAGGAATAAGGAGTGAAAAGAGCTTAATCTTGGGGATGCCCATGGCACCCCAAGGTAATATTCAAGGAGTACTAAGCAACTAAGCTTGGGGATGCCCCGGAAGGCATCCTCTCTTTCTTCTAACGACCATCTGTAATTTTACTTGGAGCTATATTTTTATTGGTCACATATCACGAATTTTGCTTGGAGCAACTTGTGTTATATGAGTCTTTGATTGTTTTGCCTTTTAGTTTGCCACAATCATCTTTGCTCGACACACCTATTTGAGAGAGCCATAATGATGCTACGATTTGTTAGAATTGCTCTATGTGCTTAACTTAAAAAAATTAGCTATGGAATTACTCTAGTGCTTCACTTATACCTTTTTGAGCACGGTGGTGGTTTAATTTTTGAAGAAATACTCTCATGCTTCACTTAGATGAGTTTGAGAGTTTGCAAAATTTTGAAGAAACATGCTCTCGTGCTTCACTTATATTATTTTGAGAGTTAGAAATTTTTGAAGAAATATTCATGCTCTTGTGCTTCACTTAAATTTGTTTGAGAGCCTTGTTAGTAGCAATGGTAATATATGAAATTAGTCCCAAAGTGATAGATATTCAAGGGGGATATAATAAAAACTTTCATGAAGATCATTGGATATTATAAACTTGATTCCTTGTAATAGTTTTGTGATATGCAGATAGTAATATGAGAGTTATGTTGGTGAGTAATTACGCTTTAGTAAGAGTATTTGTGTTAAAGTTTGTGATTCCCTATGCAAGCACGAAAGTCAATAGTTATGTAATGAAGTTATATCCTACTTGTGGTGCATTATTCGGTGTTAGTTGTGTGTAATGCTCATTTATGATCATTTTAGTTTTTTTGGTTGGTTGCTTCTCAATCTATTTGCTAGCCTTTCCTTGTACTAAGCGGGAATACTGCTTCTGCATCCGAACTCCTTACACCAAGTTCTGCAAATTGAGTCCACCATACCTACCTATATGCGGTATTTCCATGCCATTCCAAGTAAATTTGTATGTGCCAACTCTAATTTTCAAAATGAATTTCCTTTTTGTGTGCCCATATTGCTCATGAAGCGGCAGGGGGTGGCAAATACTTTCCATGCTAGGCATGTTATTCTCAAGACGAGTGTTTATTCACTTGTCATTGCACGAGATTGTGGCAGGTAATAGGGATGCCCAGTCCCGAAATGAAAAAAAAATATTTATGTTGTTAATAATAAATTCCTTTGAAATTGTTGGTATTGAAGGCACCCATGGATACGGCTAGCCATGGATTGTGCAAGAATGGTGGAAAAGGAATAAATTTTATTTTATGTTTGGGAACCGCCTATGATTTATCTAGTATGGAAAGTATTGGGAATTCTCGGTCGTTTTCGTTGACAGGAAAAGCATGCCTCTCAAAACAATTTATCTCTCAATTTAAGCTTTGGGCCCTGGCACCTCTACAAATCTCTGCTTCCCTCTGCGAAGGGCCTATCTATTTATTGAGTCTCCATCTTCTCTTATAAAGCACCGACTAGGGAACACTATTATCATACTTCTGCATTGGGCATAGCTAATATTTGGGTGTGTTTCTTGAATGGATCAATGGTTGAGCATAATGGGCTAGGGATAGCTTTCCTTAGTGTTGATATTTTGAAAGACATGGTTTCTTGTCGATATGCTTGGGTATTGTTGTCCTCATGTCAATTATAGACTATTGCTTTGAATCATCTAAAGTACAAATGTCCATGCTACAAAAAAAGAATATGTGATGAACATGTTAGGCAGCCTTCCACATCAAAAACTCTGTTTTTATCATTTACCTACTTGAGGACGAGCATGAATTAAGCTTGGGGGTGCTGATACGTCTCCAATGTATCTATAGTTTTTTATTGTTCCATGCTGTTATATACTCAATCTTGGATAGTTTTATATTCATTTACTAGCAACTTTATATCTTTTTTGGGGACTAACCTATTGATGTAATGCCCAGTGTCAGTCCATGTTTCTGCTTGTTTATTACTTTGCAGAATATCAATACCAAACAAAGTCCAAATGCAAGGAAACTTTTTGGAGATTTTTCTCTGGATAGAAGACACCTAGGGAGCCAAAGGAGCACACGGGAGGAGGCCCATGGGGCACACTAGGCACCAGGGCGCGCCAGGGAGCCCATGCGAGCCCTGGTGGGTAGTGGAGCCCACAGGAATCTTCTCCATAGAACTCCACCTCTGTCGGTGTCCTAGGAAAGGTGGTCCCCAGACTTGCCTGCCTGCGGCCCGTTGTGTGGCTGAGCCAGTAGGCCGTATGACCCATCTTCACCAACAAGGCACCCAAGACCCTCGCGAGGGGCCAAGCCTCGCGAGGCGGACGACACGAGACCTCCTCCGGGGTGGCCCAGTCAGGCAGGCTCACAAGGAGCGGAGATATTAAGGCGAGGCGAACCTCACGAGGATCTCGTGACGTGAGCCATGACGATCGACACCAGGCGAACGCCAGGCAGGCGCCAGCGTGCATCATCCTTGTTTCCTCTTTGATGCTAAAGAAACTAGCGCATGCGAGGAGTACCGAGGCATCATGCAAAGGTTGCCATTTTGGTGCAACAAGACCAAGACCAGAAGGATGGCAAGACGGAGGTCATCGTTGAGCCCAAGACGGCGCCACCACCAGAGCCTTTCGCAGGCGCAGACCACCTTTTGTCAGGATGGCTTGTACTAGCTGCCCCCCTTCGAATTAGCCCGCCGTTGTTGGCTCCCTTCCCGCTCGATATTTGGGAAGAGGACTAGGGCCTCTATAAGTAGGGCTAGCCACCACCAGAGAGAGAGACACAGAGAGAGAGAGAGAGAAGGGAGAAGGCGAGAGGACGGCATCTTAGATCACTCTCTCACCCGCACAAGTTAGCCACGCACAAGAACACCTCAACCTCAGGAGGCTGTTCTTCCCGTTGTATTGTTCATCATCAGCCCAAGAGGCAATCCACCGAAAGACTTCGCGCGCACCCCAGTGCTCAAACCTTAAGGGTTTGTCAGAACCCCACATCTGACATTTGGCGCGCCAGGTAGGGGTGCGCTGGAGCTTCTTCTCCGATAATCGACTTGCAGACGCACCGCGGCCGTGATGTTCGACGACCCAAGAGCTGACCCCGACCGCTGGGCAGCCTGGCCAGCCCGGCCGTCGCCGCCCACCTTCGAAGACCTCAACCCCGCACTCCAGGCGGCCCGAGTGCCACCCAATCCTGCGGGGCGCGGGCGACGCGGTGGGGCGTCAGCTACCCTCACGCCACGACAAGTATGAGCCACTGCCAGAGTAGCAAGCCACGCCGCGGCGACAGCGCCGCACGCATGACAGGAGCAAGCAAACACGCGGGAGAGCACTTACCGTGGAAAGGGAGCTGTTGCGGTGCCGGCTGATGGAAAGCGGCCGGGACACGCTGCTGGAGCGCGTTGCCGAGCTGCTGGACGCGGTGGCCTCGGGAGACCCACCCTTCTGCCATCAGCTTCCTCCTCAGGCCGCTACGGGGATCTTCGGCGGGCCACGCCGCCATCACGCATCGTCGAGCGCGCCAAGGGGCTTCATCAACGCCGGCATGGCTGGTGGCGCCGGGGGCTCTACCTCCCCCACACGGCCCACAACAAGCATGGGCGCAAGCGTCACGTTCCAAGACCCGAGAGGGATGCCACGCTATCACCTCCAAGATACCACGATGGGTCGAGCGACATGGAGTGTGGGGCACCATGGCGAGGTATTCGGGGTAACAGCCCCGGAAGCCTACGTGCCCCGCATGACGGACCAGGAGTACACACCAGAGGACGGCCCGGGCTCGTTCGTTGGAGAAGATTGGGAAGAAGGAGCGCTAGGATCCGAAGCCTTCCAGGCGCTGTCAGGGAACACCACGGCCACATGTGCGACGACCACTACAGGTTACCCCTAATCCCTCAGGAGCAAGCTTAAGCTAACCATGAGTTTCGGGAGGAGCAGGTCACCGCTGCGGCAGGCGGCCCCAACTCGATAGCCCCCCTGGCAGCGGGAGGGGCGCGTTGGGGGCTGCAGGAGAGGGGTCGGGAGCCAGGCCCCTCCCCAAGGCACGCGAAACCGGAGGACAACCGGAGGTAGGCCCTCTGCCGGGGTCGCTTCGACAACTCTTCCCCCGGCAGAGGACCCATGGTCGCCGAGGGAACCGCTGGCGTCCCCTTAATTTCCCTCTTTTGTGTCGTCCTGGTGACCGGGCTCAAGGGAGGTCGAGGGTGGTGCAAGGCGGGGCCCTCGTCTGGCGATATGAAGCAAGGCCGGTACCTGTGAAGAAGGCCCAGTGCCTGTGAAGCTCGCTGCCCGTGACACTCTCACATAATAATGAGTTGGGGCTGTACACGCCCCGGAGTCTTAGGAGCGCCGGCCTCAGGCCCTGGGGCTCCCTCCCACGCCTAGTGGTAGCACTTAGCTCCACGCTGGTGAGAAGACTTGAAGACCCGAAGACTAGACTAGGTGCCGGACGCGGCCTTTTGCTTTGGATCTCTCTTTCTGTGGCTTTGCTTTCTGGATCTGAACTTGAGTTGAAGCTGAATTTTTATCACTGCACGCGGGGGGTGCCTTTTCTCGTTCGAGCCGTTTCTTGCCTTCTAGATCTTGTTTGGTTTGGGACTCATGTCCATCGCCTTTCCATCACGAAGCTCCTCACGAGCCGGATCGCACAAAGCGCACGCTCATCAAGCACGCGCTAGCACTGCGCCTGGTGCTCACCTCTTACGGGGCCCCCTCAAACGGGGCGATAAGCTCCACAGGATTCTCAGGAACTCGTCGCCTCACGACCCAGCCCTAAGCAGGCGCTGACTAAGGTAAACCACCTTGGGGAGCTCACCCCCGGCTTCATGAGCTCACTAGGACACATACCCACATCGCAAAGGAAAGTAAAAACTGTAATTTGCTTACACGAGCCCCCCCCCCTCTCAAAATGCTCTTACAAGTCTTCCAAGGGCCGCACCCGAGTTTTGCGTGCAGGATGAAGCAACAGGAGAACATGGGATCAACCAGAGATATCACTTGCTACATCACCCGTGGACGCGTCACTCGCGTCGTCGTCATCTTCGTCGGTATCGTCGCCGCCGTCGGCGACGCCCCCGTCACCTTCGTCTGCGATGACCACCACTGCATCATCCTCCGAGGTGAAGGCCTTGACCAACGCGTCAACATGGTCCTCTACCCAACGCGCCAGGTCACCCCAGACGGCCATGGGTACGGGGGAAATGGCGGCGTCGAAGTCGAAGTTGGGGTCGGCATTCAGAAGGTGGCTGAAGACACGGGAGAAGGCGCGCTGAAGCAGGCCACGACTCCTCTACTCCACAAGCTGTCAAGCTCTGGCGGATTGAGCCTCCAGGCACGTCACCACCTCGATGAAGAAGGTCAGGTGGCTGGCATAGTCATTCGAGTGAGGGGCCGGGGCGTTCTCGTCGCAGATGTAACCCAGGGCGGTGTTGGCCTTGTTCCGAAGGTCTTGAAGCATAGGAGCATGCTCGCGCTCCAGTGTTCAGCGTTGGATCACTTCCTCCTTGTTTTGCCGTGCGACGGCCTCGGTGTCGTTAACTCGTCTCCGGAGGGAAAGCAGCTTGGCGCGGGCGGAGGCCAAGTCCTCCTGTGCCGTAACCAGGGCGGCGGATGTGGCGTCCGCACGCCTCTCGGCCTCATCCAACCTGGGCCTGAGGGCGGCGGCCATGCACGTGCCCTCCACACCGGCAAGCTTCAGCTTCAAGTCGTACCAGCCCTCTAGATCTGCGTGAGCCTCGGCCACCCGACGATTGATCTCCTCCTCGACTCCGGCTTCGTGGGCCCTGACGGCATCTTTTGCTTGAGCGGCTTGATGCTCCCTCGTCTCCAGTCGCTCGAGCTCGAGGCTGCGCTCCACGGCTTCTAGGGCCAGCGTCTCCTCGCGCTGCCGGACCTCCTCTTCCTCGGCGGGCATCCCCCTCAGCGATGCAAGTGCGGCCCCGTGCGCCTCCACCTGCTGCTCAAGGGACGTGCTCCAGGCCTGAAGCCCCCACACGTGCTCCTCCGTAGCCTAGCGGCGGCAATCAGCCTCGCGAGCTTCTTCCAAAGCTCGCAAGCGGGCCTCATTGGCAATCTTGAGGGATGCCTCGGCCTTCGTGTTCTCAAGGTCGCGCTGATAGCGACCAAGGTTGATGGCCACTCGCAGCTTGCGCCACTCCTCCACCAACCGAAGACCTTCAGCCTCAAGGCGCGAGTCGACACCAGCAAGCTCTTCACCGAGGTGGCTCATCGTGCCCATAGCCTCCTGGAAGAGCTCATGACGGACTATGCTACGCCCGCGCTCGAGCTCAAACGCTCGACCCGCCTCGTCTTCCACCTCGGGGGCTGCGGGTGGAGCATCAAGTGGTGCGCCACCTCCCAGTTGGGGGCTGGGGGCTGGCGCCGTGCCTGACGTCAGCCCATCCTCGCGAGGAGCCCAAGCTGATCGAGGCCTGCCGTTTGAAGAGGAACCGAAGACCGAGGTCAGCCATCGACTGCTCATGAGCAGAGGAGGAGTCTTGGGCACGCCCCCAAGCTCCACGCCAGACCGCGGGCGAGGGGCGGCCAAACCACGGACTCAGCACGTCCCGAAGGCGGGGACGCTCCTCCGACCGACCCTACTCTAGGGGTAGCAAGCTGGCTAGGAACGCTCAATGCCGACGGAGGAGTTGATGAAGGAGGAGGCCGCCTCTCGGAAGACGCAACAGCTTCAGCAGAAGGAGCCGTGGAGGACAGGCGTCAGGATAAGAAGACCACACACAAAAAGCCACGGTGACAAGATACTTATATGTCAATAGCGATGTACTTCCGTCGCTTCAACGGCCCGAAGATGTTGCTGCTGCTGGGGGATCCCTTCCTCTTGCGGAGCTCCTCGAAGTCCACACAAAGGCGACCAAAGCACTGGACGTGACGGTCGGTGCGCGGCGGAGCCGAGGAAGAACCAAGAGGGATGGCCTCAGGGGAGCCCGGCTGTGGCGAACAGCCGAGCTCCTCCCCGTTGCGACCTCATGAGGCTGCTGGAGCCTCAGCCTCGGGAGCCACATGCCGCATCTCCTCGGCAACCGACGCCTCAGGAGGGGAATCGCAGGCCCCTGAGGATGATGCCCCCAGATCACCACCCGGCATGTGCTCCTCAGCACCCGAGCCACCGGCCCCCATCGCGGCTTGCTCCCCCGCACCGTCACTTGGGGCGAGCCTGGCACCGGGGTTCTCGTGGGGCCCCACGAAGCCTATTGGGCGCGGCCCCCACTCATCAAAGGAAGGCTTGTTCGCGGCAAATGTGACTTTGTTCTCGCAGCGGTACAACATGCAGTTGTTCCTGGGCATCTCGTCCGGCAGAGGGACACTTGATAGGACCGTGAGCACTGTTTTCCGCACAGCGAGAGGAAGCCCCTCCTCCTGAAACCTCATCGGGCGAGAGTGGCGCTGAACTGGAGCAACTCGACCCCTGACGAACTCCCTCACCACCATGGGCACAGTCATGCCAAGGTCCTTCAACCACCTCAGCCTGGCCCAGACAGGGGCAAGGCAGGGGCTCGTGAGCTTCTAATGACCCCAGCCGGAGTTTGGAATAGCAGGCCCCACCGAAGCTTGGAGCAGAGGGTTGAGCACGCCGGCGTCAACAAACACCCATCGCGTACGGAATTCGCTCGTGGATGAAGGGAGCTCGAAGTCGTTCCCCGTGCCTGCCGTCGCAGCCACGTCCTGGAAGCCCACGCACCCTGAGATCTACCGGGGACCGGTTAGATGCAACGAGAAGAAGTGGCGGAGGAGTGCCACGGAGGGGGCGATTCCCACCATGGCCTCGCACACGAAGGCGAAGACGGCGAGAAGGGTCACAGCCTGAGGATCGAGATGGGGCATGTGGATCTGATAGTGCTCGAGCACCATGTTGAAGAAGGAGGAGAAGGGAGGAATCAGGCCAGCCCAGAGGGCAGCAATGAAGATCGGAACCTCGGTAACTGCCCGAGCCATGCTGGAGCGAGACGCGGGCCAAGCCGGTGTCTCTCCCCACTCGTTGAAACTGGAGGCAAGCATGGGGCGCACTTTGTCCATGGCCTCATCGTTGAGCACCCGAGGCCGGCCGAGCGCTTGCTCGAAGGATGGAGGTGTAGTTGGCAAGGACAGAGGTTTCTTCCCCTTTTTGGCTTGTTTTGGCGCCATGGCGCTGAAGCAGGCAGAGCACGGGTCGGATTGAGAAGGCGGAGCAGGGCGTCGAGGAAGCAGGGAGATTGGAAGAGCCAGGCATAGCGAAGGAAGAATAACTGTGTAGGAGGCGAGGCCGCATAGCCCGGCGAATTCAAGGGCAGTGTGGGGAAGTGGAGACGCCCACGTCCAGTCAACCACCACACGTCAATCGAGGCCGCAGGCTTTTGGGGCCCGCGGCGCTCCGTGCTTGGCCCTTGGCTTCGCCATGAAGCGAAGCCCGAGCGCACCTTGGGCCCGGGGGCTACTGTCGGCGTCCTAGGAATGGGGGTCCCCAGACTTGCCTGCCTGTGGCTCGCTGCGTGGCTGAGAAAGTAGGCCGTACGGCCCATCTTCACCAACAAGGCACCCAAGACCCTCGCGAGGGGCCAAGCCTCGCGAGGCGGATGACACGAGACCTCCTCCGGGGCGGCCTAGTCAGGCAGGCTCACGAGGAGCGGAGATATCAAGGCGAGGCGAACCTCACGAGGCTCTCGTGATGTGAGCCATGACGATCGACACCAGGCGGGCGCCAGGCGGGCACCAGCGCGCAGCGTCCATGTTTCCTCTGTGATGCTAAAGAAACTAGCGCATGCGAGGAGTACAGAGGCATCAGGCAAAGGTTGCCATTTTGGTGCAACAAGACCAAGACCAAAAGGATGGCAAGATGGAGGTCATCATGGAGCCCAAGACGGCGTCACCACTAGAGCCTTTCGCAGGCGCAGACCACCTTTTGTCAGGGGCTTGTACTAGCTGTCCCCCTTCGAATTAGCCCGCCGTTGTTGGATCCCTTCCTGCTCGATATTTGGGAAGAGGACCAGGGCCTATATAAGTAGGGCTAGCCACCACTATAGACACACACACACACACACACACACAGAGAGAGAGAGAGAGAAGGGGAGAGGGCGAGAGGACGGCATCTTAGATCACTCTCTCACCCGCACAAGTTAGCCACGCACAAGACCACCTCAACCTCAGGAGGCTGTTCTTCCCCTTGTATTGTTCATCATCAGCCCAAGAGGCAATCCACCACCACCACACTGGAGTAGGGTGTTACACCACAACGGTGGCCCGAACCAGTAGAAATCTTGTGTCTTTCTGTGTTGCGAGTTCGTCGAGTTCATCCACGAGATCTTAGCGAGCTAGGGCGTAGATCGATAGGAGGGAAAGACTTTGCGCGCACCCCAGTGTTCGAACCTTAAGGGTTTGCCGGAACCCCACATCCGACAACCTCTATAAAAACTCTAAAATCCCAAAAATCCTAGGGGAGTCGGCGAAACACAATTCCTGCCACCGCAACTTCCAGAACCACGATATACAATCTAGAGGCCATTTCCGACACTCTGCCGGAGGGGGCAACAATCACGTAGGGGTTCTCCATCATCCTTGTTGCCCCTCCGATGATGCCTGTGTAGTTCACCACATACCTACGGGTCCGTAGCTAGTAGCTAGATGGCTTCTTCTCTCTTTTTGATCTTCAATAAAATGTTCTCCTCGATGTTCTTGGAGATATATTTGATGTAACTCCTTTTTGCGGTGTGTTTGTCCACATCCGATGAATTGTGGGTTTATGATCAGTTCTATCCATGCATATTATTTGAGTCTTTGCTGAATTCTTTTATGCATGATTGTTATAGCCTCGTATTTCTTCTCCAAACTTTTGGTTTGGTTTGGCCAACTAGATTGATTTTTCTTGCCATGGGAAGATGTGCTTTGTGATGGGTTCAATCTTGCGGTGCTCAATCTCAATGATAGAAAGAGACATCACACGCATGTATCGTTGGCAATATGGATAAAAAGATAGCGTTTATTCTACATGAATAGATCTTGTCTACATCATGTCATCGTTCTTATTACATTACTCTGTTTTTTCATGAACGTAATACACTAGATGCATGCCGGATAGCGGTCGACGTGTGGAGTAATAGTACTAGATGCAGGCGGGAGCCGGTCTACTAATCTTGGATGTGATGCCTATATACATGTCCATTGCCTTGGATATCATCATAATTATTCACTTTTCTATCAATTGCCCAATAGTAATTTGTTTACCCACCGTATGTTATTTTCTCGAGAGAAGCCTCTAGTGAAAACTACGGCCCTGGGTCTATCTCCTATCGTATTAAAACCAAAAATACCTTGCCGCACTTTTTCTTTATTTATTTTATTTTGTGTTTTAGTAAGATCTATTTATCAAATCTCATACAATTTAATCTATCTCAATTCCAAGGAGGGGTTGACAACCTCTCTTACGCGTTGGTTGCAAGTATTTGTTGTTTGTGTGCAGGTGTTGTTTAGATAGTGCTGCTTGATTCTCCTATTGGATTGATAACCTTGGTTTCACAACTGAGGGAAATACTTACCTTTTCTGTGATGCATCATCCTCTCCTCTTCGGGGAAATACCAACGCAGATACAAGCAATCAGTATGGTAGTCCCCACACCTGATGCGCCTTGCTGCCTCACCTTGTCACAATTCATATTTTATTATTGGTCCATTAGAATGAAAGATCACAACACTTGAAACTATGCATTACGCCTAGCTAGGGGCGTAAAACAATAGCGCTAGTTGGGAGGCAACCCAATAGTTATCTTAAATTTCTTATTTATCTTTCTGTTTTTTGTGCGCACACAATTATGCTACTGTTATGGTTGTGTTTTTATGTTTTAAATTAGTGTTTGTGCCAAGTAAAGCCTTTGGAATGATTTGGATGATAGTTGCTTTGATTCTGTGAAAAAAGAAAAACTTTGCGTCCAGCAGAAGAACTGTTGAGATTTGCTAGAGCGTCATAAAATTCTGGATTTTTTTACACATGATTGATATACAAATTGCACACGTTGTCCTAATTTTTTAGTATTATTAGAATTACAGAAGATGGTCATTGTTGGAATTATTACATACTATTCTATTTTTGATAGATTCTGTTTTCATTCTGTTGTTTGCTTGTTCTTGATGAATCTATGGATTGTATCGGGAGGGTATAAGCCATGGTGAATTTAGAATACAGTAGTTATAATGCAATAATAAAATATCAATGGGTTTAAAACAGTACCTAAGTAGTGATTTGCTTTGTTGTGCTAACGGATCTCATGAAGGTTTTTGTTGAGTTTTGTGTGTTGAATTTTTCATGTTTTGGGTGAGATCATGATGGATGAAGGAATAAGGAGTGGCAAGAGCCTAAGCTTGGGGATGCCCGAGGAACCGCAAGGTAATATTCAAGGACTCCCAATCATCTAAGCTTGGGGATGCCCCAGAAGGCATCCCCGCTTTCTTCTACCAACTATCGGTAATTTTTCTTGGAGATATATTTTTATTGATCACATGATATGAGTTTTGCTTGGAGCATCGTGTGTTATATGAGGCTTTGTTTTGTTCACTTTTTATTTTATCACGATCATCTTAGCTGGACACACCTTTTTGAGAGGGACACACATTATTTGTTATTTGTTAGAATACTCTAAGTGCTTCACTTAAATCTTTTGAGCTAGGAAGTTGGTCTAGTGCTTCACTTATATCTTTTAGAGCACAGCGGTTGTAATATTTTAAAGACATAGTTGCAGTCTCATGCTTCACTTATATATTTTTTAGAGTGGATAATAGTAATGGCAATTAGTATGGGTTGTGAATTTGGTCCTAATATGATAGGTATTCAAGAGGGATATAATAAAAACTTTCATGTAGATCACTAAATATGATAAGTTTGATTCCTTGCAATAGTTTGTGATATAAAGGTGGTAATATGTGGGTTGTGCTAGTGAGTAATTGTGGTTTAGTAAAAATATTGGTGTTAAGGTTTGTGATTCTCGAAGCATGCACGTATAGTCTCTCGTTATGCTTGAAGTTGGAGCATGATTTATTATTGATTGTATTCCTTATGAGTAGCGGTAGGGGGTGAGTGATGGTCTTTACCTACCAATCTATCCCCCTAGGGGCATGTGTAGTAGTACTTTTCCTCAAGGGCTAATAAACTTTTGCAATAAGTATGTGGGTTCTTTATGAATAATGTGAGTCCATGGATTATACGCACTCTCTCCTTTCCGCAATTTGCTAGCCTCTTCGGTATCGTGCATTGCCCTTTCTAACCTTGAGATGTGGTGCAAACTTCGCCACTGCATCCAAACCCCATGATATGACACACTCTATCACACATTAGGCTCCTAATATCTTCCTCAAAACAACCATCATACCTACCTATTATGGCATTTCCAGAGCCATTCCAAGATATATTGCCATGCAACTTCCACCGTTCCATTTTATTATGACACACATCATCATTCTCATACTGCTTTGCATGATCATATAGCTGACATAGTATTTGTGGTTAAGCCACCGTTCATCATTTTTTATACATGTTACACTAAATCATTGCACATCCTGGAACACCGCTCGAGGCTTTCATATAGATTCATATTTTGTTCTAGTATCGAGTTGCAATTTTTCGAGTTGTAACTAAATAGAAGTTTGATGATCATCATATTCATTATTAGAGCATTGTCCCAAGTGAGGAAATAAAAATGAGGCCAAAAAGATGCCCAAAAAAGAGCCCAACAAAAAAAATAGAGAAGAAGAGAAAAGGGGAAATGTTACTATCCTTTCCACACTTGTGCTTCAAAGTAGCACCATGTTTTTCATATAGAGAGTCCCCTATGCTTTCACTTGCATATAACTACTGGGAATTTTTCATTATAGAACTTGGCTTGTATATTCCAATGATGGGCTTCCTCAAATGCACGTGGTCTTCATGAGCAAGCAAGTTGAATGCACACCCACTTAGTTTTCTTTCTGAGCTTTCATACACTTATAGCTCTTAGTGCATCTGTTTCATGGCAATCTCTACTTCTTGCATTGACATCAATTGATGGGCATATCCAGAGCCCATTGATTAGCCTTGTCAATGTTAGACATTCTCCTTTTTGTCTTCTCCAAATTATATCCATCGCCATACTCTATTCCACCCATAGTGCTACATCCAAGGCTTGCGCTCACGTATTGCATGAGAGTTGAAAAAGCCGAAGCGCATAAAAAACTATGAACCAATTGCTCGGCTTGTCATCGGGGTTGCGTAACTACCAAGGGACCTACCGATGATGCCGATGAAGACATGGATCTTGCCGAAGGGGGCCCGATATCCTGACTCAGTGGTGTCGGCCTCGGGGCCCCAGCCGACGTCATTAATGTAGAGCTTCCCGTGTCGGCTTTTCGTCTTCCCGACAATCGCGGACTCCTTGATCACTGGAAGAGCTCCCTTGAAGAACTCAACACCACCGTGCGCTGGCCCCATGGTGGGTGCCAACTATCGTGGTTTTGTCACAGCAGATGTCCTCATAGGAGAACTACACTGTGAGGACATTGCTGCTAAGTGAAGGCTTGCATGGGGTTGATCGGAAATGAGGGAAGCGAGTTTACCCAGGTTCAGCCCATCATGGTGGAGGTAAAAGCCTAGTCCTACTTGATCGCTATTGATGATGACAATCTTGATTACAAGGGTGTTGTTTCGCTACATATCTTTCGAGAGATTCTAACTTTTCTGTCCTTTTGGATGATGAAAGGCTCGATATGGTT
>NC_041380.1:274357142-274406058 GCF_002162155.2 Triticum dicoccoides | reverse complement strand
AATAGGCAACAACAATTTTTAGCTTTTCTTCACCAAATTAAACTTAGCATCAAAGTAGGTTGTCTACATATGCAACTAGGTGATCAACCTATATGATGCAACAACAATTAGCGCACAAGCAAGCAATGGATACAACACAATATGAGCTTGCACAAGTAAAGGTAAGAGAGAACCAAGAGTGGAGTCGGTGGAGATGAGGATGTGTTACCAAAGTTCCTTCCCTTTGAGAGGAAGTACGTCTCCATTGGAGCGGTCTAGAGGCACAATGCTCCCCAAGAAGCCAATAGGGCCACTGTGTTCTCCTCACGCCCTCACACAATGCTAGATGCTGTGATTCCACTATTGGTGCCCTTGAAGGCGGCGACTGAACCTTTACAAACAAGGTTGGGCCAATCTCCACAACTTAATCGGAGGCTCCCAACGTGACCATGAAGCTTCACCACAATGGAATATGGCTCCGCAGTGACCTCAACCATCTAGGGTGCTCAAACACCCAAGAGTAACAAGATCCGCAAGGGATTAGTGGGGGGAATCAAATTTCTCTTGGTGGAAGTGTAGATCGGGGCCTTCTCAACCAATCCCTAGAAAATCTACGAGTTTGATTGGCTAGGGAGAGATATCAGGCGAAAATGGAGCTTTGAGCAACAATGGAGCTTGGGGAGGGAAAAGTGGTCTTCTTGGGGAAGAAGACCCCCTTTATATAGTGGGGGACAAGATCCAACCGTTACCCACCCACTCAGCCCGCGAGACGCGGTACTACCGCACACGCTCGTGGTACTACCGCAAGGCGCTATGGTACTACCGCACCTTGTTGCGGTTCTACTGCTCGTGCGGTACAAGATAGGTGAGGTCGTGTTGCACTAGGAAACGAGCGGTAGAAGTGCCAGAATGGTACTACCGCGTGCCCCTGCTGTACTACCGCATGGCAGGGCTCAATTGGGCTGGGAAAAAGCAAGGACTAAATAAATTTCGTCCATGACTACTTCCACTGAGTTTGGGATGTGCAAAAATGCGGCATGGTACTACCGCTCACAAGGAGTGGTACTACCGCGTCGGAGCGGAAGTAAAAAATTACTTCCTCGCCTACTTCTGCGCATGCCAGCGTTCTGGGCTAGAGGCAGCGGTACTACCGCTTGTGAGGAGTGGTACTACCGCATGGCACGGTACTACCGCATGGCGTGGTACTACTGCTAGCCAAGGCGATACTACCGCAGGCCCCTGCGGTACTACTTGCCCCTTGAGCAGTACTACCGCATGCCATAGAATCTATAACACTTGGAGGCCTTCATCTCGTAGCGACAAGGATAAACGGATGGTGCTCCAATGAAACAAAGGAAAGGTGGTGCAAAGGAACAAATGTGTACGTGTTGATTCCACCCTAACCTTTCCGAAGCGGACACCCTCTTAATAGTACGGCTTTCCTACGACTCAAATCCACTGAAAAGAAACATAGAGAATCTCCGTATTCGATAGGCTCCGAGGTACAGTGAACCATCTTGTGCCTAGGCATGAGATAACTGAAATTCTCAATGCACATGATTAGTCCGCAAAAGTACTTTCATCAATCACCAAAACCGCATAGGGAGAAATATGCCCTTACAATCTTCCCCTTTTTGGTGGATTGATGACAATTCGGGATTTTCACGTAAGGATATAAAATGAACATAAGCAAACCCGACATCTATAAAATATAGATAGGCTCCCCCTAGATGTGTGCACTCTATAGATATGCTTTGGACTGCATGAAAAACATACTAGGATCAACACCCCCCCTATATTTTATAGACAAGGCAAAAATTGCAACAATATAAGTGACAATAAGCATTGAGGCAAGGTAAAGTAAGTGAACATGAAGTAAAGGGCACAAGATAACATAAGCTCACTATCTACTAAACATACTAGACAATAAGATAAGCTGGAGGGCATATGTCTGACATCATATGATAGAATGAGCCTCCTGGTCTCACACGCACACCAACACAATGCACGGCAACGAAGGTTCAACGGAATGAAAGCAAAGAGACACAAGACTTGCAAATCCTACAATATTTCCCCCTTTGCCATCGAGACACCAAAAAGGCAGAGAGGACACCTATGACACAGGTGGTAGCTCCCACTGACAAGACCACCCAATAAGCTCCTCATCTGTCTCAATAGCAGGAATGGACTCTTCTTCTGACTCCCACTGATATCCTTGCTTCATCATCCAGGCAGCCTCAGGAGTGATGTTCTTCTTGGACCCGCTCGAGACTTGCTCACCAAGCTTCCTCAAGATCCTCTTATCACGCCGGCGGCTCTCCTTCGGAGCAACATGGGCCTGGTACTGCCCCTTGGCCCGCATGCAGAACAGAGATTTCAACTTGGCCTTGAGCTTCTTAGACCAAGATGGCTCAGTAGATGGAGGTGAATACCCCGCAGAACTATCCCCAGCCTCCTCAAACCCATCCTCAACAACATCCATAGCCCACTTGTTCTTCTAGCGCAATTTAATGGCCTCATGGCGAATCCAGTTGGGAGCAAGAAACTATTCACCTAGAAAGAGCTTCTCCCAAGTCTTCAAGATCAAGAGGAACAAGTAAGGTCCATAGATGGGCACCTTATGGTGGAACACGGCAAATTGAAGCTCACTCCACATGATGTGAGAGATATCAAGTGGTTCAGGTTATTGACGACGGGCTTCCTCACACATGAGCATCATGTTCACGAGATAGGAGTGCACCTTGTCCTTATCGCCTATGCGAGGAAACAGAGAGTTGCGGAAGATCTGATGCATGATGTCAAGAAACGGGTTCAGCACAAATGACTTCTTGCCACTAGGGAGGGACTTCTCAACAAGAAACGGTTGAAGCTTGTTCTTGTTAGCAAACTCTGGGTTGGCATGTGGGTAGGCACCAATGGGCACATCGAGCCCCTCATCACGAATGTTCAACATAGCCATGAACTCCTTCCACTCAGCATACATCTTCTTGCCATTTGTCATCCAAGTCATGGTCAGCTTCTCATCCGTGCGGAAGTGGACAGAGGCAAAGATCTAATAAACCAGCTCCGGGTCAAAGTCAAGATGGAAAGTGATGATGTCCTCAATACCAAACTGCTCCACCAAGTCCAGAGGCTCACCAAAATATGCCGGTTCTTCTTCACATGTTCCATGTCAATCCACTGAACTGGTACATAGATGTTCTGCTTGGCCTTGATCACGTCTAGGTAGATGACATTATGTTGCTTGGTCCAAAACAAGTCATTTCCCCTATTGAGTTCCCTAGGCCTGACATAGGGATTGAGCTTTCTTCGAATCAAAACCCTGCTTGAGGCATTACATCCATGCTGACAGATGGCTCCTTGATCTTGCTAACTGTGGTCTTGACATGGCATTGTGGGGCACTGGAGCCCTTAGGAGCTTCTTGGTTGCGAAGACGCTTGGAGCCTGTGTCATGGCTAGGATTCAAGCGCCTTGCATTGGAACCGGAGCCACCACCTATGACACACAAACACAAACACACGAGAAGAGCGAGAAGGATTATTGCAAATAGCAAGGCCAAAACCAAAGAAACACGTAGAAATGAGATTGAGTGTGACAAAACAAAGTAATTAAGTCAATGGTAGTATCGGACCAAGATGCGGTAGTAAAACTTGTATCTGCTCAAGCCGTGGTAGTACTGCGCTAGGATGGCACGGTAGTACCGCGCCTGGAGCGGAAGAAATTTTTTACTTCCGCGGGCGGTAGTACCACTCCAGCAAAGCAGTAGTGCTGCACAGGGCAGTTCTTGCAAGAGCGGGCGGTAGTATCGCTCCAGGAGGAGCAGTAGTACCGCATGGAACTGCATCTCACGAAAACGGATCTAGGAACATCCGTAAAATAGACCGATACTACCGTTGATCAAAACTACATTGTTGCATCACACCAAATAGCACATCTACTGCACTAGCACTCTCCAACAATCTCCTCTTGCAAAGATTTGGCCAAAAATCACAAGAACTACACATGCATCTCCCAAAACCTAGAAGCACAACAACGGTGCAAAAAGAGAGGGCTAAGGGAGATACCGGGTTCCATGGCAAGCGGGCGAGGTGGGGATCGATCCCACCGGTTGGAATGCGACGAGAGCGGCCAGAGACGGAGATCCGGTGAGATCCTCCGGCACCGTTCTTGGGCAGGAGAGAGCGACAGACTGTGAGGGTAAGAGATGAATGGGTATGGGGAGTTGGAACTCGCCTACCCGCTCTTAACCCCCACGCGCTCGCGACAGTGTGGTAGTACCGTGGGTCATCGCAGTAGTACCACCCGGGCGGAAGTACCGCACACAGGGCGGCAGTACCGCTCTTCCAGCGGCAGTAAAAAATTGCTGCCGCATTGGAAGCGGTAGTACCGTGCCATGGGTGCAGTTGTGCAAGCACAGGAGCAACCCATCTCCAGCAGTAGTACCGTGGCTTGCCACAGTAGTACCGCAGACCCAAGAAAGTGCATGTTTCCACAAAAACAGAAAAACACGGCCTTTGCAATGCAATCTTCAAGCAACCGGACACATAAACAAGCACACACGAGGCAACTCAATCACAAACACGGCTCAAAAGAAGGCAAAAGACAACAAGGACCAAACACGAACCAAAACCTCTCAAAGAGAGAGGGCGGTGGCCGGAGCCACCTATGTTTTAGTCAATTGGTATGGCACCGCGAAGAATTATCCTTGGGCCCATGACCAAAACTCGTCTTTTAAGCACAAGTACCATCAAAAATGGCTAATGTGAAAGAGTCGATCAATTTATGCATAATGGGGGGGGAGGTAGAGTTCATTGAGAGAACAACACTCCCCCTATGTCCATGCCTACACCTAAACAAGACATCAAGATGAGTATGGTGGGGTGTGCAAAGGTTCAAGCCACATTGCTCAAATCAATGATATTTAGCTCATGCCTTAAATCGTGAAATCTTGCTTCATCCAAGGGCTTCGTGAAAATATCTGCAAGGTTATCATGAGTGTTGACATAGTTGAGCTCGATCTCCCGTCGCCTAATGTGATCACGGATGAAGGGATACCGAATCTCAATATGCTTCGTCTTGAAGTTCTGCATTGGGTTGAGAAAAATCTTGATGGCACTTTCATTGTCACACCAAAGAGGCACTTTGTCACAAATGACACTGTAATCCTTTAAAGTTTGCCTCATCCATAGAAGTTGAGCACAACAACTGCCGTCGGCCACATATTCCGTTTGGTGGATGACAGAGACACACGACATTGTTTCTTAGAAGACCAACTCACCAGAGAGCAACCAAGAAATTGGCACCCTTCGGAAGTTGACTTCCTATCCACTTTTTCTCCCGCCCAATCCGAGTCTGAAAAGCCCACAAGGTTGATGTCGATGTTCTGGGACCGGGGGTGCCCAGACTTGCCTGCCCACGGCCCGTGGCGTGGCTCCATCGATGACACAGCTTCAGCAGCAACAACTCAAGACCCTCGTGACGGGCCAAGCATCATGAGGCGGGTGACACCAAGACCTCCCTGGGGATAGCCTGGCTAGGTTGGCTCCCAAGGAGCGGAGATATCTATGCGAGGCGCACCTCACGAGGTTCACTTGATGCAAGCCATGATGACCAAGGCTAGGCGGGCGCTAGCGGGCGTAGTGTACCAGTTTCCTCTTTGGTGCTAAGGAGGCAAGCACGGGCGTGGGGTCCTGAGGCATCAGGTAAAGGTTTCCATATTGGTGCAACAACACCAAGATCGCCAGGACGGCGGGACGGAGGTCATCACGGAGCCCACGGTAGCGTCACCACCATAGCCTTTTGCAGGCGGAGACTACTTTTGTCAGGATAGCTTGTACTAGTTGTCTCGCTTCAAAATTGGCAGTTGTGGGATCCCTTCCCACCTACATTTGGGAAGATGAACAAGGCCACTATAAGTAGGACTTAGCCACCACCGTAGAATGGAGGGATCATTCAGACCATCCTCACACCCACCAGCTCGTCGATCTCAAGAACACCTCACCTCCCGAGGCTATTCATCCATTGTACTAGTTCATCCTCAGCCCATCGAGGCAACCCACCACAAAGATGGAGTAGGGCATTAGATCGCAAGGTGGCCCGGACCAGGATAAATCTCTATGTCTATCGTTCTTTGGGTTCGTCGAGCTAGGCCGTGGGATCGTTGGCGAGCGAGCTAGGGGGAGAGTGTTCTTCATGCGCACCCCAGTGTTCGAACCTCTCAAGGTTCTTCGGAACCCGTAATCCAACATTTGGCGCACTAGGTAGGGGTGCGCTGAAACCTCTCTTCCATCAACCGATGCGCCACCGCTCCACCGCTTCCATGGCTGATGCTCGTCGGGCTCGTGCTAAGCGTCGAGCCGCTCTTGAAAGTGCAACAATCCCTAGGTGGTTTTGATAATTCCTAACAACATATAGCTCATTGAACTAATGCTCTTTCAAGATGATCATTTCAAAAAGTTCAATGATTGGCGGCATGGACTAGGAATGTGGAATCCCCAAAATGCTAAGGACACATATTGGCAAAAAGCTCAAAACTCTACATTTTAATTTTAGTGATCCAAGATCACATTGAGTCCATAGTAAAAGCCAATACTATTAAAAGGGGATGAGGTGTTCCTGAATGGCTTGCTTGCTCAAAATTCTTGATATGCTCCAAAAACCCTCAACCACTTTCTCATATCCACATATGTCCCAAACCAAAAGTCAAACTCAGCCACACAGATTTGATCTTTCCGGTGCCACCGAGTTCATTTGACATAGCCATAGCCAGAAACCCTAATTAGTTCGGTCTCACCGATAGGGATCTCGGTCTCATCGAGATGGGATTGCAAACTCTCTCTTTCCCTTCATAACGTTTCGGTCTAACCGAAATGAGCGATCGGTCCCACCGAGTTCGCAATGCAAACTATCTGTTTTCTTTTCATAACGTTTCGGTCTCACCAAAATTAGCGATCGATCCCACCAAGTTTGCCTGACCAACTCTCTGTTTGCCTATTACAGAAATCTGTCTTACCAAGTTTATGTTATTGGTCTCACCGAGATTACGTTACGCCCTAACCCTAATGAAATCGGTCCCACCGAGTTGACATGTCGGTCCCACCGAAAAGCCTAACATTCACATTTTGAACTAAATCTGTCTCACCGAGTTTGAGTATTTGGTCTCACCGAGTTTGGTAATTTGTGTGTAACAACTAGATTTTTTGTGGCGGCTATATATACCCCTCCACGCACTCTTCATTCGTGGAGAGAGCCATCAGAACGTGCCTACACTTCCACTACTCATTTTCTGAGAGAGAACCACCTACTCATGTGTTGAGACCAAGATATTCCAATCCAACCACAAGAATCTTGATATCTAGCCTTTTGTTAGATCATGGGTTCCGGAAAACCCTTGAGGTTCAAACACTAGGGTGTGCACGAAGATCTCTCTCTCTCTCTCTCTCTCTCTCTCTCTCGCCCACTCTCGCAACGATCTCTAGGCCTAGCACGCCGAACCCAAGGAACAAGAGACACAAGAGTTTATACTAGTTCGGGCCACCATTGTGGTGTAATACCCTACTCCAGTGTGGTGTGGTGGATTGCTTAGTAGGCTGAGGATGAACTGGTACAAGGGATGAACAACCTCCTGAGGAGAGGTCTTCTTTAGCTCGGTGAGCTTGTGTGGGGGGGTGGTCTGAATGATTCGTCCTCTGCTAAGGTGGTGGCTAGTCCTATTTATAGAGGCCCTGGTCCTCTTCCCAAATGTTTAGGCGGGAAGGGATCACACAATGGCCAATTTCGAAGGGGGACAACTAGCACAAGTTATCCTGACAATAGGTGGTCTTCGCCTGCCAAAGGCTCTGGTGGTGACGCGGCCGTGGGCTCCGCGGTGACCTCCATCCTGCTGTCCTGTTGGTTTTGGTCTTGTTACACCGATATGGAAACCTTTGCCTGATGCCTCGGGACTCCTTCCATGTGCTTGCCCCTTTAGCACCAAATAGGAAACTGGCACCCTGCGCCCGCTGGCACCCTCCTTGCCTTGGTCATCATGGCTCACGTCACGTGGACCTCACGAGGTGCACCTTGCATAGATATCTCCGCTCCTCGGGAGCTAGCCTAGGGAGGTTGCCCCCAGGAGGTCTTGGCGTAGTCCGCCTCACGAGGCTTGGCCCCTCACGAGGGTCTTGAGTTATTGTTGATGAAGATGGGCCGTACCAAGCCGTTGGTGGATCCACGCCCTGGGCCACATGCAGGCAAGTCTGGGTACCCCCAGGACACCGACAGTAGCCCCCGGTGCGCTCGGACTTGGCCTCGAAGCGAAGCCAAGGGTCAAGTGCAGAGTGCCGTGGGCCCCAATAGCCTGCGGCCTCGATTGACGCGTGGCGACTGATAGGTCGTGGGCGTCTCCGCTTCCCCATGCTGCCTCGACAACTGCTCGACATGATGAGACCCTTCTGCATGCAGAAGAAAATCATCATTACCTTAGATCATGGAGGCCGGCGGTTGGCCTCCCTCTGGCTATAAATGAGGAGTGGGGCGGAGCCCCCGTTGCTCATCTCTTCCTCCGTCCCGCTTGCTTCCTCTTCTTCCTCTTTGCTTTGTCGTTTTGCAGCGATACCCATGGCATCGATGAAGAGATTCACGGCTGCGGAGAAGGGGAAGGCGCGCTAGGAGGGGCCTAACTCTCCGCCGCCCTAGCGAGGCCGTGGCCATCCCATCAAGAACATCACGACTCCTGCCGTGGCCGCTAGAGGGTGCGGGCGGACTTCCTCGTGGTCTGGCACCATTCCTGGTGGCCGCGGCGGCGTCCCCTCGTGCGGTGGGACCGCCCAAGATGCGGTAGTCCTGTCCATGAAGGGAGGCGCTCCATGGTCGCCCGACCCCCCCGGCCGCGCTTCCACTCGGTGGAGGCACCGATAACGGCTCGCAGTTCACTAGCAATCTCTTAAAGACATATTGTGCTAACCTTGGAATGCAGATTTGCTACGCTTTGGTAGCACACCCCAGGAGCAACGGCCAAGCCGAGCGCGCCAACGCGGAGGTCTTGAAAGGCCTCAAGACCAGGACCTTCAAGAAGAAGCTCGAGGCCTGCAGCAGGGGCTGGCATGACGAGCTCCAGTCCATGCTATGGTCCATTCGCACCACCGCCAACAAGCTAACAGGCGAGACCCCGGTCTTCCTCGTCTACAGAGTAGAAGCGGTTCTCCCACATGAGGTCAGGCATTGCTCCGTGCGGGTCCTGGTGTTTGATGAGACACAGCAGGACGCCATGCGGGGGATGTACCTTGTGTTGGGGGAGGAACGCCGATGTGAAGCCTCGCTCCGGGCGACAAGGTACCAGCAGGCGCTACGACTGTACCACTATGATACGTCTCCAACGTATCTATAATTTTTGATTCCTCCATGCTATATTATCTACTGTTTTGGACATTATTGGGCTTTATTTTCCACTTTTATATTATTTTTGGGACAAACCTATTAACCGGAGGCCCAACCCAGAATTGATGTTTTTTGCCTGTTTTAGGGTTTCAAAGAAAAGGAATATCAAATGGAGTCCAAACGGAATGAAACCTTCGGGAACGTGATTTTCTCACTGAATATGATCCAGGAGACTTGGACCCTATGTCAAGAAACAAAGGAGGAGGCCACGAGGTAGGGGGCGCCTACCCCCCCCCCCCAGGGCACGCCCTCCACCCTCGTGGGCCCCCTGTTGCTCCACCGACATACTCCTTCCTCCTATATATACCTACGTACCCCCAAACGATCAGATACGGAGCCAAAACCCTAATTGCACCGCCATAACTTCCTGTATCCATGAGATCCCATCTTGGGGCCTGTTCTGGAGCTCCGCCGGAGGGGGCATCCATCACGGAGGGCTTCTACATCAACACCATAGCCTCTCCGATGAAGTGTGAGTAGTTTACCTCAGAACTTCAGGTCCATAGTTATTAGCTAAATGGCTTCTTCTCTCTTTTTGGATCTCAATACAATGTTCCCCCCTCTCTTGTGGAGAACTATTCGATGTAATCTTCTTTTTGCGTTGTGTTTGTTGAGACCGATGAATTGTGGGTTTATGATCAAGTCTATCGATGAATAATATTTGAATCTTCTCTGAATTCTTTTATGTATGATTGGTTATCTTTGCAAGTCTCTTCGAATTATCAGTTTGTTTGGCCTACTAGATTGATCTTTCTTGCTAAGGGAGTCCTGGATTAGGGGGTCTCCGGACAACCGGACTATATCCTTTGGCCGGACTGTTGGGCTATGAAGATACGAGATTGGAGACTTCGTCCCATGTCCGGATGGGACTCTACTTGGCGTGGAAGGCAAGCTAGGCAATACGGATATGCATAGCTCCTCCTTTGTAACCGACCTTGTGTAACCCTAGCCTCCTCCGGTATCTATATAAGCCGGAGGGTTTTAGTCCGTAGGACAACATACAATCATACCATAGGCTAGCTTCTAGGGTTTAGCCTCTCTGATCTCGTGGTAGATCAACTCTTGTACTACTCATATTATCAATAATAATCAAGCAGGACGTAGGGTTTTACCTCCATCTAGAGGGCCCGAACCTGGGTAAAACATCGTGTCCCCTGGCTCCTGTTACCATCCGCCTTAGACGCATAGTTCAGGAATCCCTACCCGAGATCTACCGGTTTTGACACCAGCACTTGCAATGGGGGCAGCCAGGCACGTATTGTATTGTTGCCATCGAGGATAACAAGATGGTTTTTTTTCATATTGCATGAATTTATCCCTCTACATCATGTTATCTTGCTTAAGGCGTTACTCTGTTTTCATTAACTTAATACTCTAGGTGCATGCTGGATAGCGGTCGATGAGTGGAGTAATAGTAGTAGATGCAGGGAGGAGTCGGTCTACTTGTCTCGGACGTGATGCCTATATACATGATCATACCTAGATATTCTCATAACTTTGCTCGATTCTGTCAATTGCTCAATAGTAATTCGTTCACCCACCATAGAATACTTATGCTCTTGAGAGAAGCCACTAGTGAAAGCTATGGCCCCCGGGTCTATCTTCATCATATTAATCTTCCAATACTTAGTTATTTCCTTTGCTTTTTTACTTTGCCTTTATTTTACTTTTCATCTTTATCATAAAAATACCAAAAATATTATCTTATCATATCTATCAGATCTCACTCTCGTAAGTGACCATGAAGAGATTGACAACCCCTTATCGCGTTGGTTGCGAGGAGTTATTTGCTTTGTGCAGGTACTAGGGGACGTGCGCACAACCTCCTATTGGATTGATACCTTGGTTCTCAAAAACTGAGGGAAATACTTACGCTACTTTGCTGCATCATCCTTTCCTCTTCGGGGAAATCCAACGCAGTGCTCAAGAGGTAGCAAGAAGAATTGCTGGCACTGTTGCCGGGGAGGTTTGTGCAAGTCAAGATTTGACTTCCAACAACGAGCCACTTCTGGCGTCTACGCAAAAGTCAACATACCAAGTACCCATCACAATCCTTATCTCCTGCATTACATTATTTGCCATTTTCCTCTCATTTTCCTCTCCCCCACTTCACCCTTACCGCTTTATTTGTCCACTCTTCTCGCTCACCTTTCTTCCACCATGTCTGAATCAAAAAGGGTTGGTGGTTCTCTCCAAAGTTTTAGTACTTTAGACAGCCCTTCTATCCTCGCTAAGCTCATAAATAAGGATACTATGGAAAAACCTACCGGCGTTATCGATGAGAATCTTAATAATTTTGATTAAGATGATTCTGGAATTTTTCATTATTTACTTGATGAATCTTTGAAAGATGCTTGGTATAGACTATTAAGGATCAGGGCTAGCTATGTGCCTCAATACCAAATTGAAGTCTACTTAAAAAGCTTTTATATTGCCCTTCCTTCTTCTTTTAAGCATGTCTTAGATTCTATATTTGAAGAAGGTTTTCTTGAAGGGGATGTCGTAGACACTTATGAAAAAATGAAAGCCATATTTGGGCACCTCATGAATGAGAAAGTTGAATCTACATCTCTTTTGCTCTCTTACCAAAACGAATATATTAAAGAGATAAAGGCTAGCCTAGATACAAATTTCCGTAACGTACTTAATATTTCCTCTACCATTAATAGCCATGTGCTTTATCAAAATAGAAGGATTAATTATATAGATATCAAGTTTGTTCTTTTCTTTCCTAATACCAAAGATGGCAATACCTAGATCTATCCTTGCTTTTTATGCCTAGCTAGGGGCGTTAAACGACATCGCTTGTTGGGAGGCAAATCAATTTTATTTTTATTCCTTGCTTTTTGCTCCTGTTTAGTAATAAATAATTTATCTAGACTCTGTTTTGGTTGTGTTTTTTGTGTTTAATTAGTGCCTGTGCCAAGTAGAACCGTTGGGAAGACTTGGGGAAAGTCTTGATATCTTGCTGTAAAAAACAGAAACTTTAGCGCTCACGAGAACTGCTGCCATTTTTATTTGGAAAGTGCTATTTAGTTAATTCTTTTTGAAGATGATTAATAGATAACTTACTCGCGTCCAGAAATTTATTTTAGAATTTTTGGGGTTCCAGATCTTGGGCTAGCTACAGATTACTACAGACTATTCTGTTTTTGACAGATTCTGTTTTTCGTGTGTTGTTTGCTTATTTTGATGAATCTATGGCTAGTAAAATAGTTTATAAACCATAGAGAAGTTGGAATACAGTAGGTTTAACACCAATATAAATAAATAATGAGTTCATTACAGTACCTTGAAGTGGTCTTTTATTTTCTTTCGCTAACGGAGCTCACGAGATTTTCTACTTTAAGTTTTGTGTTGTGAAGTTTTCATGTTTTGGGTAAAGATTTGATGGATTATGGAACAAGGAGTTGCAAGAGCCTAAGCTTGGGTATGCCCATGGCACCCCCAAGATAATCTAAGTACACCTAAAAGACAAAGCTTGGGGATGCCCCGGAAGGCGTCCCCTCTTTCGTCTACTTCTATCGGTAACTTTACTTGAAGCTATATTTTTATTCACCACATGATATGTGTTTTGCTTGGAGCGTCCTGTATTATTTGAGTCTTTATTTGTTAGTTTACCACAATCATCCTTGCTGTACACACCTTTTGAGAGAGCCATACATGATTTGGAATTTGTTAGAATACTCTATGTGCTTCGCTTATATCTTTTGAGTTATATAGTTTTGCTCTAGTACTTCACTTATATCTTTTAGAGCACGGTGGTGGATTTGTTTTATAGAAACTATTGATCTCACATGCTTCACTTAGATTATTTTGAGAGTCTTAAATAGCATGGTAATTTTCTTAAATAATCCTAATATGCTTGGTATTCAAGAATAGTAAAAACTTTCTTATGAGTGTGTTGAATACTATGAGAAGTTTGATGCTTGATAATTGTTTTGAGATATGAAGATGGTGATATTAAAGTTGTGCTAGTTGAGTAGTTGTGAATTTGAGAAATACTTGTGTTAAAGTTTGTGATTCTCGTAGCATGCACGTATGGTGAACCGTTATGTGATGAAGTCGAAGCATGATTTATTTACTGATTGTCTTCCTTAAGAGTGGCGGTCGGGGATGAGCGATGGTATTTTCCTACCAATCTATCCCCCTGGGAGCATGCACGTAATACTTTGCTTTGATAACTTGTAGATTTTTGCAATAAGTATATGGGTTCTTTATGACTAATGATGAGTCCATGGATTATATGCACTCTCACGCTTCCACCATTGCTAGCCTCTCTAATACCGCGCACCTTTCACCGGTATCATACACCCACCATATAACTTCCTCAAAATAGCCACCATACCTACCTATTATAGCATTTCCATAGCCATTCAAAGATATATTGCCATGCAACTTTCCACCGTTCCGTTTATTATGACACACTCCATCATTTTCATATTGCTTAGCATGATCATGTAGTTGACATTGTATTGGTGGCAAAGCCACCATTCATAATTCTTTCATACATGTAACTCATGAGTCATTGCATATCCTGGTACACCGCCGGAGGCATTCATATAGAGTCATATTTTGTTCTAAGTATCGAGTTGTAATTGTTGAGTTGTAAGAAAAAAAAAGTGTGATCATCATTATTAGAGCATTGTCCCAAGTGATGAAAGGATGATGGAGACTATGATTCCCCCACAAGTCGGGATGATACTCCAGACGAAAAAAAGAAAAGAGGCCATAAAAAAAGAGAAAAGGCCAAAAAAAGAGAGAAAAGAGAGAAGGGGCAATTCTACTATCCTTTTACCACACTTGTGCTTCAAAGTAGCACCATGATATTCATAGTAGAGAGTCTCTCATTTCGTCACTTTGATATACTAGTGGGAATTTTTCATTATAGAACTTGGCTTGTATATTCCAATGATGGGCTTCCTCAAATTGCCCTAGGTCTTCGTGAGCAAGCAAGTAGGATGCACACCCACTTAGTTTCTTTTGTTGAGCTTTCATATACTTATAGCTCTAGTGCATCCATTGCATGGCAATCCCTACTAACTCACATTGATATCTATTGATGGGCATCTCCATAGCCTGTTGATACACCTAGTCGAGGTGAGACTATCTTCTCCCTTTTTGTCTTCTCCACAACCATCATTCTATTCCACCTATAGTGCTATATCCATGGCTCACGCTCATATATTGCGTGAAGATTGAAAAAGTTTTGAGAATGTCAAAAGTATGAAACAATTGCTTGGCTTTTCATCGGGGTTGTGCATGATTTAAATACTTTGTGTGGTGAAGATAGAGCATAGCCAGACTATATGATTTTGTAGGGATAACTTTCTTTGGCCATGTTATTTTGAGAAGACATAATTGCTTTGTTAGTATGCTTGAAGTATTATTAATTTTATGTCAATATGAACTTTTATCTTGAATCTTTTGGATATGAATATTCATACCACAATTAAGAAGAATTACATTAAAATTATGCCAAGTAGCATTCCACATCAAAAATTCTGTTTTTATCATTTACCTACTCGAGGACGAGCAGGAATTAAGCTTGGGGTTGCTTGATATGTCTCCAACATATCTATAATTTTTGATTGCTCCATGCTATATTATCTACTGTTTTGGACATTATTGGGCTTTATTTTCCACTTTTATATTATTTTTGGGACTAACCTATTAACCGGAGGCCCAGCCTAGAATTGCTATTTTTGTCCTGTTTTAGGGTTTCGAAGAAAAGGAATATCAAACAGAGTCCAAACGGAATGAAAACTTCGGGAACGTGATTTTCTCACCGAACATGATCCAGGAGACTTGGACCCTACGTCAAGAAACAAAGGAGGAGGCCACGAGGTAGGGGGCGCGCCTACCCCCCCACCCCCAGGCGCGCCCTCCACCCTCGTGGGCCCCCTGTTGCTCCACTGACGTACTCATTCCTCCTATATATACCTACGTACCCCCAAACGGTCAGATACGGAGCCAAAACCCTAATTCCACCGCTGTAACTTCCTGTATCCACGAGATCCCATCTTGAGGCCTGTTCCGGAGCTCCGCTGGAGGGGGCATCCATCATGGAGGGCTTCTACATCAACACCATAGCCTCTCCTCTGAAGTGTGAGTAGTTTACCTCAGACCTTCGGGTCCATAGTTATTAGCTAGATGGCTTCTTCTCTCTTTTTGGATCTCAATACAATGTTCTCCCCCTCTTTTGTGGAGAACTATTCGATGTAATCTTCTTTTTGCGGAGTGTTTGTTGAGACCGATGAATTGTGGGTTTATGATCAAGTCTATGTATGAACAATATTTGAATCTTCTCTGAATTCTTTTATGTATGATTTGTAATCTTTGCAAGTCTCTTCGAATTATCAGTTTCGTTTGGCCTACTAGATTGATCTTTCTTGCAATGGGAGAAGTGCTTAGCATTGTGTAACATCCCAAATTTTCAATTTGGAATGTTATACACTAGATCATCATTGCATATCATATTTATTGCATTTTGGTTGATCCTAGAAATTTCACGCAACTCAAGGACCCTCGGAGAGAGTTGGGGATTTCGTTGTTTTCATATTTGAGTTGTCTCAAATTTTGAAAATAGGATCATTTGATTTTATTTATTTTATCTTCAGTTATTTCTATTACAAAAATATGAGAGAGGGAATTAATAAAAAAATCAGATAAGATTTTATTTTGGTTTTATTTGCTATTTTATTTGAATTTAGGAAAAATGCGCGTTTTTCAAAATTGCATTTACGCCCCAAATAAATGTTCATCTTGTGCGGCTTGATTTTACAAGCCGAGGAAAATTTATTTCGGCACTTTTGGAGTCCGTTTAGTTTTCCTTTTACTTTTCTTTCTTTTCTGAGCATAACTATTAAAAAAATGCAACTGACCTACGGCCGTGTCCAACCCGGACACTAGGCCGTCCAGGCTTTATAAGCCGGGGAGCCCAGCCCGGGACCTCCCAAACCCTAGCGCCTAGCCCCGCCGCCCTAGCGCCGCCGCCGCCTAGCGCCGCTGCCGCCGCGCTGCGCCGCCGCCCCATGCAACAGCCAACCGCCGCCGCCGACCGCCAACGCCGCCGCCGCCGGAGCACCGCCGCCGCCCGCCGGATTCGTCGCCGGAGGTAGACCTCGCCGCCGCCGGTTTTTTCGACGGTTTTGTTCGTTTAATTTTATTTTTGGATTTTTTAAATAGATCGGTTTTTCCGGTTTATTTAATTAGCGAGCGTTCGTCCGTTTGTTCGTTTTAACAAATGTTTGTCGTTTTTCATTTTCTTAGATTAAATCCGCGATTTTTTTATCGCGATTTCTGATCCGATTTTCGTTTTAGTCTAACTTTTCGCTCGTTTATCGGAATCAGGCGATTCAAGCGCCTGGAGTTTCGTCTCGAAACCCTCTTTACGATTAACCAACTCAAACAAGTTTTTGCCACTGTAAAAATTGCCTTAGATCCAGAATAGTAAACAAAGCCTGTTTCTTTTGTCGTTTGTCTTTTGTTGCTTCGTTTGATTTGACTGTTTTTGCCAACCAGAGTTCTTAAGTTGAACTTTCTGGTTAGATCTCTTATTTGAGTTTTACTTGTGCATTAGTTGAGTACTTATTGTATGCTTGTTTGTTTGCGATAGAGTACCCGGAGTGCGCCGCTTGCTACTTCGAACCGCTAGGTTTCCCGGATCATCAGCAAGGCAAGTAACACTTTGATCATGCTTTCCCACTACCCAGTTTTATTGCATTAGATCAATCCTCACACATTGCATGATTAGGATCTAGTTAAATTGTGGGTTTGGGAAGTAGTTGAGGTAGTACCTATTACCTGTTTATTATCAAACCTTTGGGATTTACTTCTACGTTTGCTTATTATGTCATGCTATGCTAGTAGACGTGGCCATGAAAGAGGTGAGACTGTTAATTAATGGTTTACTTAAGGTGGCAACTTAAACACACATCTGGGTGGATTGAGGTACCTGGGTATTCCAGGATTGCCTGTTTTCTTTATGGACCGCCACCCAGGCTCAAAGGGATCATGAGATTATTCATGCTAGAAACTTCCGTGTGCAGCCACAAGCTATTATGGGCTCTAGCATAGTTGATTAAGTTGTGCGAACTCTTACAGTGGTAGACTAGCAGATGTAGAGGAAAGTAGGTGTAACGGTCTACTCGATCGTAAGGTGCTAGCGCTTCTGAAAGACTATGTCTCGGTCATCCGTCTTCTCAAACACCATGTAGTGCGAGAAACCAAACGGAGGCGATCGAGTCTTGTGGGGAAAAGTGCGCAAACCTCAGCAGAGTGTATAAACTAATCATGATTAGCCGTGTCCCCGGTTATGGACATCTTGAGTATCTAGTACCTGGATTATCATGTGCATCTCAACATGTTACTCTAAAATTAATTTTGCTGGGTTTGTTTAATGATGATGCTTAATTGGGATTGAGAATGCTGTCAACCATTCTCAATGTTTAACAACTACCAAGATAGTTAAATAAAATTTATTCCTTTGCAGTAGGGAAAAATTGGCTTTACGCAAAATTGTAACCATAGAGCTTTCCACCAGCCAAACATGCATATAGAATAGCTGTCTCATTCCATTACTCTCTATTTATTACTTTGCCAGCATATTCCATGTGCTGACTCGTTTCGGGCTGCAACGTTTATGTTGCGGACTTTTCAGACGACAATTAAGGAGTTTTTAGGTCGTGGTTCTATACTCAGTGATGCCGTTGGAGTTGATGGACTCACTTATCTTCCAAGCCTTCCGCTGTTATCGTTATTAGATGGCCTTAAGCCATATTTATTGTTCTCTTTTGAGACACTCGATGTAATAAGTGTGTGATTGCTACTCTGTTATAAATCCTTCAAGTATTGTGTGGTGTCAGCATTACTGATCCAGTGATGACACCGGAGCACAGAGATTGGACTGTTTGAGGTCTGGTCGCTACAAGATGGTATCAGAGCACACGCTGACTGTAGGACACGACCACTAAGCTAAAAGACCTAGATCACCACTCACACTCTTCTCTTTCTATCTTCTCATCTTTTCTACTGTTTTAGGAATGGCGGATGCAAGGAACAAGTTCACTTGACCGGATGAAGATACACCCTTTGGACGTCATTTGAAGGAAGTCACTAGATATCTGAACATAGGAGTACCAACTTCACCGGAACCTACAACGCCACTTTACCTGAAGAAGAGCGCTGGATGATTCAAGTTCAAGTTCCAAGAAGGACGTTCATGCCAGTCACTGAGCCCATAGAGTTTTCTTTTGATGCACCAACTTGGAGTCTAGGAAAGAGCATGGCAGCTCACATCACCATGGGACACATTGGAGAAGTCTACCACAATGATCTCAAGGATACTATCTACCAGATTTGTGGGCGCCGAGATGAGCACTGGGAGATGATCAGCACCAGGAAGGATAGGTCAATTGCAGCTTTTATCCAGGAGTTAAACCAGCACATTCAACGTCAGGAGAACTAGATGTGCGCCGACATGATAGATCTGAAGAAGGCAAAGACAAGAATCAAGGAACTAGAGGAAGAACTCAAGGCTACTCGTGAAGATTATGAAGAGGAATTGAAGTATTAGTGGATAAGAATGCCGACATAACAATGAAGATTGGAATATTTATGGGAGGCCCTACACCAGTAGAAGAATACGAAGAACCCAAGGAGATTCGCCCAGAAGACTACATCATCATCGATGACACCGACTCGGATCCAGATGATAGCGATGATGACTATATTGATGAAGCTGGAGCAGATATCATGGAGTCTGCAACCAAAGAACATTTCTAGTTGACCACCTCATCAGTAGTAGTAGTCCACCATGTAAATATAGTAGTCTGATCACTTTTGCGATAGTTAGATCGTTTGTATGCCCTTGTTTGATTGATTGAATGAAGTGAATTGTTTGCTTTGCCTCATGAGCATATGAGTAGTGTTTTCTCTCTAGACCCCTCTCTATTCTTAAATCTCATCTTTTCTGCCCTCAGATGCCTCTGAGACATGACCCCGAATTTACCTTCCCACCGGAGCTCACCCAGTTGATCCAGCAGCAGAACACATTGATGCAGTTGCTAGTCCAGAATCAGAATCAGGGGAACAACAACAACAAACCACCACCACCACCACCTGTTGATCACTTAGCCTGTTTTCATAGGCTGAATCCGCCGGTGTTTTCTAGTAGCACCGAGCCGATAGTAGCAGATGATTGGCTCTGCAAGACAGATAGAGAGTTGACCACAGCAGGATGCACGGATGCGGAGAAGGTGAAGTTTTCCGCACATCAGCTTGAAGGACCAGCAGCATCATGGTGGGAGAATTTCACAGCCACTTTCCCTGTCGACACTGTCACGTGGGACCAGTTCCAGCAGGCTTTTCAAACTGCCCATGTTTCAGCAGGAGCTATGGCCATGAAGAAGCGAGAGTTCCACAACTTACGCCAAGGAGGATGGACAGTTGGCCAGTATGTAGAGGATTTTAGTAAGCTAGCACGTTATGCCCCAGATGACGTTGCAACTGATGCAGCAAAGCAGGAAAAGTTTCTGGAAGGACTGAATGATGAGTTGAGCATGCAGTTGATGGTAGCCACCTTCAACAGCTACCAGGAGTTGGTAGATCGTGCTCTCGTGATTGAAGGGAAGCAGCAGCAGATTGAGAACCGCAAGAGGAAGTATGGACAAGGGAAGCACACTTCAGGAGCTCAACAGAAGCCACGTTTTACCCCTAGACCGGGAGGACATTTCTAGCATACTCATGGAGGAGGTAGCTCGCACAATCACAATGGCACCAAGAATGGTAATGGGAATGGAGGAAGCAACGGCCAGAACCGCACCAACCCATTGACCCCAGCCAAGAGAGACCTGAGCCAAGTCACTTGCTTTAAGTGCCAGAAGACCGGACATTATGCCAATGAATGTCCTGAATCACAGAATGGAAATGGCAATGGAAGCTCTGGGAAGAAGCCGAACCCTTTCAATAGGGGACAGGTGAACCACATTAACGTGGAGGAGGTTGAAGAGCAGCCGGATGCAATAATCGGTAAGTTTTTGGTTAAGTCATTTACTGCGCTTGTTCTTTTCGATACTGGTGCATCGCATTCATACATATCAAGGGGATTTGTGGATAAGTATAATCTTCCCACCAAAGTACTTAGAACACCTATGTTAGTAAGCTCACTAGGAGCGGAGTATATGGCTAGTCAAGGATGTTTTCAAGTGCCATTAAGTACAGGTAGGCATGTGTTCCCCTCAGATTTGATAATATTGGAATCACAAGGTTTGGATGTAATTCTGGGTATGGATTGGTTGTCGATGTATGGAGGAAACATCGATTGTGCTAGTAAGTCAATCTTGCTTACCACCCCAGAAGGGAGAAGGATCAAGTATGTATCCCGACATGTGTCGAAGAGGACTGAAGTAAATTGTTTAACAAGAGTTGTGCAGGAGGAAGTACCAGTAGTGAAGGATTACCCCGATGTATTTCCAGAGGAATTGCCAGGCATGCCACCAGATAGAGATATTGAGTTTTTGATTGAGCTTTTGCCATGCACCGGGCCAATATCACAGAGACCATATAGGATGCCTGCAAAGGATTTGGTGGAAATTAAGAAGCAAATTAAGGAGTTACTGGATAAAGGATACATTTGCCCAAGTTCATCGCCTTGGGGATCGCCAGTACTTCTAGTGGAGAAGAAGGATGGATCGTTAAGGATGGTTGTTGATTATCGAGGATTGAATGAAGTAACCATCAAGAACAAGTACCCACTACCAATGATCAATGATCTGTTTGATCGATTGCAAGGAGCTAAGGTATTTTCCAAGATCGATCTGCGATCAGGATACCACCAGTTGAAGTTTCGAGAACATGATATACCCAAGACGGCTTTTACCACCAGGTATGGGTTGTACAAGTATACCGTTATGTCATTAGGTCTGACTAACGCACCTGCATATTTTATGAACATGGTGAACAAAGTGTTTACGGAGTTCTTGGATAAGTTCGTCGTAGTGTTCATTGATGATATCCTGGTTTACTCAAAAAATGAAGAGGAGCATAGAGAGCATTTGCGTTTGGTTCTTGGAAAGCTCAGAGAACATCAATTATATGCCAAATTTAGCAAATGTGAGTTTTGGTTGAAAGAAGTTGGATTTCTTGGACACGTTATATCCGGAGAAGGTATAGCAGTAGATCCCACTAAAGTTGATACTGTGACCAAGTGGGAAGCGCCAACAAGAGTTGGAGAGATCCGGAGTTTTCTTGGGCTCGCAAGATACTACCAGAGGTTTATTGAGAATTTCTCAAAGATTGCGAAGCCTATGACGGAGTTGTTGAAGAAGGATACCAAGTTCAAATGGATTGAGGAATGTGAGGCTAGTTTTCAGGAGTTGAAGAAACATTTGGTTACCTCACCAGTGTTGATTTTGCCAGACCAGACCAAGGATTATGAGGTGTATTGTGACGCTTCACGTCGAGGACTTGGAGCAGTGCTTATGCAGGAAGGAAGAGTTGTTTCATATGCCTCACGACAGCTTAAGCCCCATGAGTTGAATTATGCTACGCATGATTTGGAGTTAGCAGCCGTAGTGCATGCACTGAAGACTTGGAGACATTTTCTGATTGGAAACCATTGCGAGGTGTACACGGATCATAAGAGTTTGAAGTATATTTTCACACAGAAGGAGTTGAATCTCAGACAAAGGAGATGGTTGGAGCTCATCAAGGATGATGATATGAAATTGCATTATCACCCCGGAAAGGCTAACGTAGTAGCTGACGCGTTGAGCCGTAAGAGCCACGTCAACACCTTAATGACGGGAGATTTACCAAGGGAGTTAGCTGAAAATCTTTGAGAGCTTTGTTTGGAAATAGTTCCGAGAGGCTATGTAGCAGCATTGGAGATTCAGTCTACGTTGATGGATAGGATCAGAGAAGCCCAAAAGACTGATAAGGAGATTGCCGAGATAAAGGAGAAAATGAGCAAAGGAAAAGCTAAGGGATTTCGTGAGGATGAGCATGATACCTTATGGTTTGAAGACCGTGTTTATGTGCCAAATGATCCGGAGATCAGGAAGTTAATTTTACAAGAGGCCCATGATTCACCGTATTCGATTCACCCAGGAAATACCAAGATGTATTTGGATTTGAAGGATATTTTCTGGTGGACTGGAATGAAGAAGAATATTGCGGAATATGTAGCAGTTTGTGATGTATGTCAGAGTGTAAAGGCAGAGCATCAGAAGCCAGCCGGATTGCTACAGCCATTGCCGATACCCGAATGGAAGTGGGATAAGTTAGGCATGGATTTTATTACAGGATTGCCTAGAACACGTTCAGGCTATGACTCGATATGGGTTGTAGTCGATCGTTTGACAAAGGTAGCTCATTTCATTCCAGTGAAGACTACCTATACCAGTGCAAAGTTCGCAAAGATATACATGACTAGAATCGTTTGTCTGCATGGAGTTCCAAGGAGCATAGTATCAGATAGAGGAACCCAATTTACCTCAAAGTTCTGGAATCAGTTGCATGAAACTTTGGGAACCAGACTGGAGTTTAGCACAGCTTTCCACCCGCAGACAGATGGATAGACTGAGAGAGTCAATCAGATTTTGGAGGATATGCTAAGAGCTTGTGCACTAGATTACGGATCTAGTTGGGACGAGAATTTGCCGTATGCAGAGTTCTCTTACAACAACATCTATCAATCCAGTTTGAAGATGTCCTCTTTCGAAGCCTTGTACGGAAGGAGGTGCAGGACCCCATTGTCCTGGGATGAAGTTGGAGACCGCCAGTTGTTTGGACCGGATCTGATAAAGGAATCTGAACAGAAAGTGAAATTAATTCGCGACAGGCTGAAGGTAGCTCAATCCAAGCAGAAGAGTTATGCCGATTCTAAATGCAAGGAGACAGTTTACGAAGTCGGTGACCGAGTTTACCTTCGAGTATCACCACTTCGAGGAGTAAAGCGCTTTGGAGTTAAGGGAAAATTAGCACCACGTTTTGTAGGCCCATACAAAGTTTTGGAGCGTATGGGAGAAGTAGCCTACAAGTTGGAATTGCCCGAAGGATTGTCGGGAGTTCATGACGCGTTCCATGTATCCCAGTTGAAGAAGTGCCACGTAGAGATGGCTGACATACCGCTGAGAGATACGATACCACTGGAAGCAATTCAGTTGGACAGTGATTTGACCTATGAGGAGAAACTAGTAAAGATTCTAGAGTATGCCAGTCGAGTCACCCGCAGCAAGGTTATCAAGTTTTGCAAGGTTTAGTGGATCCACCACACAGAGGATGAAGCCACCTAGGAACGAGAGGAAGATTTGCTGAAGGACCACCCTCACCTATTTTCTAGCCAACCCGAATCTCGAGGGCGAGATTCATCTTAAGGGGGGTAGGTTTGTAACATCCCAAATTTTCAATTTGGAATGTTATACAGTAGATCATCATTGCATATCATATTTATTGCATTTTGGTTGATCCTAGAAATTTCACACAACTCAAGGACCGTCGGAGAAAGTTGGGGATTTCGTTATTTTCATATTTGAGTTGTCTCAAATTTTGAAAATAGGATAATTTGATTTTATTTATTTTATCTTCAATTATTTCTATTACAAAAATATGAGAGAGGGAATAAAATGACTTTCCCAAAATAAAGAAATATTGAGGATTTAATAAAACAATCAGATAAGATTTTATTTTGGTTTTATTTGCTATTTTATTTGAATTTAGGAAAAATGCGCGTTTTTCAAAATTGCATTTAGGCCCCAAATAAATGTTCATCTTGTGCGGCTTGATTTTAGAAGCCGGGGAAAATTTATTTCGGGATTTTTGGAGTCCGTTTAGTTTTCCTTTTGTTTGTTTTTCTTTTCTGAGCGTAACTATTAAAAAAAGAAAAAACGCAACCGACCTACGGGCCGTGTCCGACCCGGACACTAGGCCGTCCAGGCTTTATAAGCTGGGGAGCCCAGCCCAGGACCTCCCAAACCCTAGCGCCCAGCCCCGCCGCCGCGCTGCACCGCCGCCCCGCCCCGCCGCCGGAGCACCGCCGCCGCCCGCCAGATTCGTCGCCGGAGGTAGACCTCGCCGCCGCCGGTTTTTCTCGAAAAACCGTTCAGTTTTTCCGACGGTTTTGTTCGTTTATCTTTAGTTTCGGGTTTTTTTAAAATAGATCGGTTTTTACGGTTTATTTAATTTGCGAGCGTTCGTCCGTTTGTTCATTTTAACGAATGTTCATCGTTTTTCTTTTTCTCGGATTTAATCCGCGATTTTTCTGATCGCGATTTCTGATCCGATTTTCGTTTTAGTCTAACTTTTCGCTCGTTTATCAGAATCAGGCAATTCAAGCGCCTGGAGTTTCGTCTCGAAACTCTCTTTCCGATTAACCAATTCAAACAAGTTTTGCCACTGTAAAAATTGCCTTAGATCCAGAATAGTAAACGAAGCCTGTTTCTTTTGCCGTTTGTCTTTCGTTGCTTCGTTCGATTTGACTCTTTTTGCCAACCAGAGTTCTTAAGTTGAACTTTCTGGTTAGATCTCTTATTTGAGTTTTACCTGTGCATTAGTTGAGTACTTATTGTATGCTTGTTTGTTTGCGATAGAGTACCCGAAGTGCGCCGCTTGCTAGTATGAATCGCTAGGTTTCCCGGATCATCAGCAAGGCAAGTAACACTTTGATCATGCTTTCCCACTACCCAGTTTTATTGCATTAGATCAATCCTCACACATTGCATGATTAGGATCTAATTAAATTGTGGGTTTGGGAAGTAGTTGAGGTAGTACCTATTACCTGTTTATTATCAAACCTTTGGGAGTTACTTCTACGTTTGCTTATTATGCCATGCTATGCTAGTAGACGTGGATTGGGTGAGTGTATCCATGACAGATGTGAGACTGTTAATTAATGGTTTACTTAAGGTGGCAACTTAAACACACATCTGGGTGGATTGAGGTACCTGGGTATTCCAGGATTGCCTGTTTTCTTTATGGACCGCCACCCAGGCTCAAAGGGATCATGAGATTATTCATGCTAGAAACTTCTGTGTGCAGCCACAAGCTATTATGGGCTCTAGCATAGTTGATTAAGTTGTGCGAACTCTTACAGTGGTAGACTAGCAGATGTAGGGGAAAGTAGGTGTAACGGTCTACCCGATCGTAAGGTGCTAGCGCTTCTGAAAGACTATGTCTCGGTCATCCGTCTTCTCAAACACCATGTAGTGCGAGAAACCAAACGTAGGTGATCAAGTCTTGTGGGGAAAAGTGCGCAAACCTCTGCAGAGTGTATAAACTAATCATGATTAGCCATGTCCCCAGTTATGGACATCTTGAGTATCTAGTACCTGGATTATCATGTGCATCTCAACATGTTACTCTAAAATTAATTTTGCTGGGTTTGTTTAATGATGATGCTTAATTGGGATTGAGAATGCTATCAACCATTCTCAATGTTTAACAACTACCAAGATAGTTAAATAAAATTTATTCCTTTGCAGTAGGGAAAAATTGGCTTTACGCAAAACTGTAACCATAGAGCTTTCCACCAGCCAAACATGCATATAGAATAGCTGTCTCATTCCATTACTCTCTATTTGTTACTTTGCTAGCATATTCCATGTGCTGACTCGTTTCGGGCTACAACGTTTATGTTGCGGACTTTTCAGATGACGATTAAGGAGTTTTTAGGTCGTGGTTCTATACTCAGTGATGCCATTGGAGTTGATGGACTCACTTATCTTCCAAGCCTTCCGCTGTTATCGTTATTAGATGGCCTTAAGCCATATTTATTGTTCTCTTTTGAGACACTCGATGTAATAAGTGTGTGATTGCTACTCTGTTATAAATCCTTCAAGTACTATGTGGTGTCAGCATTACTGATCCAGGGATGACACCGGAGCACAGAGATTGGACTGTGTGAGGTCTGGTCGCTACACATTGGATTCAATCTTGCGGTGTCCTTTCCCAGTGACAGTAGGGCAGCAAGGCACGTATTGTATTGTTGCCATCGAGGATAACAAGATGGTTTTTTATCATATTGCATGAATTTATCCCTCTACATCATGTCATCTTGCTTAAGTCGTTACTTTGTTTTCATTAAATTAATACTCTAGATGCATGCTGGATAGCGGTCGATGAGTGGAGTAATAGAAGTACATGCAGGCCAGAGTCGGTCTACTTGTCTCGGACGTGATGCCTATATACATGATCATACCTAGATATTCTCATAACTATGCTCAATTCTGTCAATTGCTCAACCGTAATTCGTTCACCCACCGTAGAATACTTATGCTCTTTAGAGAAGCCACTAGTGAAACCTATGGCCCCCGGGTTTATCTTCATCATATTAATCTTCCAGTACTTAGTTATTTCCTTTGCTTTTTTACTTTGCCTTTATTTTACTTTGCATCTTTATCATAAAAATACCAAAAATATTATTTTATCATATCTATCATATCTCACTCTCATAAGTGACCATGAAGGGATTGACAACCCCTTATCGCGTTGGTTGCGAGGAGTTATTTGCTTTGTGCAGGTACTAGGGCATGCGCGTGCAACCTCCTACTGGATTGATACCTTGGTTCTAAAAAACTGAGGGAAATACTTACGCTACTTTGCTGCATCATCCTTTCCTCTTCGGGGAAATCCAACGCAGTGCTCAAGAGGTAGCACACTATCGCAGTGGCCGCTCCAGGACGCTTGAGGTGGGCGATCTCGTCCTGAGGCGGGTGCTCTCCAGGGAAGGGCTGCACAAGCTCTCACCCATGTGGGAGGGCCCATTTAGGATTGCCCGTGTCTCCAGGCCTGGCGTCGCGCGCCTGGAGACACAGGACGGGATCCCCATCCAGAACGCCTGGAACATCCAACACCTCTAGAAGTTCTACCCATGAAGCAAGGCCCAGTGCCTGTGAAGGTCTCCGCTCATGACACTCTCACGTAATAAATGAGTGGGGATGTACATGCCCCGGAGTCTCCGGAGTGCCGCCCTTGGGCCTCGGGGGCTCCCTCCCACGTCCTAGTGGCAGCACTTAGCTCCGCACTGGTGAGAAGACTAGATTAGGTGCCGGACGCGGCTGTTCATTTGCTTTCTGTAGTTGGTTTGCCCCTTTTTTTATGGAATTCGGAGTTTTGGCATTGCTCGATTGCTCGGTTGAACCCTTTCTTTGCCCTACTTCCTCGCTTGGTTCTTTGGTTTGTGCCGGGAAGGGCGGCAGTTGCCCGACACTCTCCCTCGCGTGTCTCGCGCGGGGGCTGGGCAGGTGTGTGCGCTCGCGAGGCCACGAACACGCCTCGCCAAAACCCTGTCGCTCCAGAGTTCCGGCTCCCCTGACCTTTCCGAGGCACTCTTGATTGAGGTCGCGGTTGGCGCACCCTCCCTTAAGTTTGTGCCCAATGGGTACCGCGACATGGTGCGGTAGGCCACGGTCATGAAGCCTCACGCAAGGAAGGGCAAGGCACCTGACAGACGTCTTAGTGATTTCTGCAGCTCTGTGACGCCTCCCGAGGACAACGACCCCCGAGCTAGCAACAAGGAGGGCTGACCAGGTGCCAGAGGGCGTACCCTCACGAGACAGGAGACTACCCTGGGCGCATACAGCTAAGTTACCCTTCTGAGTCTACACGGAGCACGAACGTCATATCACAACACAAGAGCGATAAACATGGCACCAAGCATCATAAGCACTACGGTTCATTAAACGCCCCTGCGGGGCCCCATACTTGTTCTTGCAATACAGGAGGAAATGAAAGGAGGGGCAAAAGCGGCTCCCACGGCGTGGATGCTCGCGAGGATCGGCCCCCAGGACTCAGCCGGAGCCCTCCTCGCGCTTCACTGGGGCGCGGTGACGGGACGACCCGCCACCATCCTCGAAGCGAGCCCGACGACGTGGCGGCTGGTCGTAGACGCCACTGGTGGAGCTCTCGTCGGAGGAGGGGCTGCCGTCACCGAATGAGTCGCGGCCGTCGCTGGAGGCGAGGCCGCCCTCATCCTCGTCACGGCCGTCTCCAAGGCTGAGTACTTCGTCTCCCTCACCGTCTTCAAGGCAGCACCCGGCGCGACGACCATCTTCCTCGAACACCCTCACAAAGAGGGTCGCGGCCCCGTCGTATTTGAAGTGGAGGGTGCACCGCCTGCCCAGGCCGCGTGCGCGGGAAAACGTCTATCAGCCACGGGCTAGGGATACGTTGCCCGTGGTGGAGAGCTCCACCGCGACCCATGAAGCCTTGCTGCAGCAGCCGTCGGCCTGCAGCCAGAGGCCGTCGGGAGCCGAGGCTGGCAGCTCGACGGCAAAGGAGCGCGAAAGCTGAAGCAAGGTGCCGGCCGGGTTCTCCGATGCGGTTAGGGACCCCCAAACCGGCTCACTAGGCCCTTGATGAACTTAACTGCCAACCCAGCTGGGATGGTGTGGACTGCTTCCACGTCCGCCCATTTGGTGATCTTATCGATGGTGACTTAGAGGTAGCGGTAGCCCCCTGGCGCCCGAGGGAATGGACCCAGGATATCCAGCCCCCAAACCACAAATGGCCACATGAGTGGGATGGTCCGGAGGCCCTGAGCAGGCTAGTGGATTTTCTTGGCATGGAACTAGCAAGCCTCGCAAGATTTCACCAGCTCGGTTGCATCGGTGAGTGCCGTGGGCTAGTAGAATCCGCTGCGGAACGCCCTGCCAACCAGGGTGTGTGGCGGCGAGTGATGCCCGCAATCCCCGCTATGTATGTCAGCTAGCAACGTGCCCCCTGCTTCCTGGAGATGCATCGCAAATAAACATCATTTGGTCGTTTCCTGTACAACTCACCATCCTGGATGCAATACGTCGTAGCTTGCCGGGCCACGCGCTCCACTTCCTCTTCTTTCTCCGGCAGCGTCCCTCACAGCAGGTACGCCTAGAAATCTTCAGTCCAGCACCCCTCTTGAGTTTCAAGCGCAAGGAGCAGGCGTGCTCCTGAGGTTGGGCCACATGTGGGAGCTCCTGAGGTTGGTGGTGGTGGGAGCTCCTCTCAAGACGGCGTAGGCTCTGCAACCGGAGGGGCCGCTGAAGGCTTAAGGAGCCACTCCTCGAGGACGCCAGGCTCTTAGGGCTGTCCCCTTGATGCATGCTTGGCTATATCATCCGCTTCCTTGTTTGTGCCATGGTGCACATGCTGCAGTTCTAGGCCCAGGAATTGCCTCTCCATTTTGCATACCTCCGCGAGGTATGCCTCCATGTGCTCGTCCTTTGGTTCATATACCTTGTTGGAGAAGTTGACGAGGAGCTGAGAGTCACCCTTGACGGTGAGGCGCTTCACCCCCAAGGCTACCGCAGCCTTGAGGCCGGCGATCATACCTTCGTGCTCCGCGATGTTGTTGGAGACCTTCTCACCCTGCTGGAAGCATAGTTGCATGGTGTAGTAGAGTTTGCCTTGAGTGGGCAAGATGAGCACGGCTCTAGCCCCCGCACCCTGGTGTGCAAAAGCGCCGTCGAAGTACATGACCCAGCAGTCTGGTGCTTCACTTCCTGGCGAAAGGGATTGGTTCTCGCCCACTTCGGGTTCCGGAGCGTCGGTCCATTCTGCCACGAAGTCGGCGAGTGAAGCTCCCTTGATGACCCTGGTTGTGATAAACTCCAGCTGAAACGCTTGCAGCTTGATGTTCCACTCGGCGACTCCTCCTGCTGTGTTGGAGCTCCGGAGCACCCTCTCTAGTGGGTAGGATGAGACGACCTTAATTGGGTGGCCTTGGAAGTAATGGCGCAACTTGCGTGAGGCCTACAGGAGCGTGAGTAGGAGCTTCTATGGCATGGGGTACTGTGCCCTTGCGTCCCATAGTACCATGCTGATGAAGTAGACTGGGTGGTCGACGACGGCGGGTATGTTGATGGAGCTTGCAGCCTCCGGAGGTTGTGGCGCCTCCTGAGGTATGGGGACCTGACGATCTTGGTTGTTCACCACGGGCTTCGTAGGCCCAGAGATGCCATCTTGCGGGGTCTGATCGTCCACAGGCATCGTCGTGGCTTTAGCAGCGCCGTCCTGATGCCACTCCGTCCCGGCTGGAGGTTCAGCGTTACGCAACGTTTCTTTGGCCTCGCGCTCCTCCCAGATTGCCACCAACGCCAAACTGGCTAAGTGGGGCGTGGCGGCCAGGTAGAGCACCAGGGGCTCGAGGGGTCGAGCCGCGACCATCACCGGAGGCTGGCCAAATATCTCTTGAGGTCTTGAAATGCTAGGTCGGCCTCTGGGGTCTACTCGAACGAGCCCTTCTTCTTCATCAGCTTGAAGAACGGCAGGGCACATTCTCCCAACTTGGAAATGAAGTGCCCCAACAAGGTCACGCAACCCGCAAGCTTCTGCATTTCCTTGAGAGTTTGGGGTGGGCTCATGTCTTATATTGCCTTGACCTTCTCCGGGTTTGCCTTGACCCCCCTGTGCGACACGAGGAAACCCAGCAGCTTGCCCAAAGGGACGCCGAACACGCACTTTTCTGGATTGAGTCGTAGGTCCACCTGTCACAGGCTGGCGAAGGTTTCCTCCAAGTCTTATATGAGGGTCCTCGCCTCCCGAGATTTCACCATGATGCCATTGATGTAGGCCTCAGCGTTCCTCTCGAGCTGTTGTCCCAGGGCAATGTGGATCAGCCGCTGGAAGGTTGCCCCAGCATTGCGCAGTCCGAACGGCATGCAGGTGTAGCAGTACACCCCGGACGTGGTCAGGAAGGCCGTCTTCTCAACGTCCTCCACCACCATCTTGATCTTGTGATAACCTGAGAAGGCATCTAGAAAACACAGCAGGTCGCATTCGGCGGTGGAGTCGATGATCTGGTCAATGCGCGGAGCTGGGAACAGGTCTTTAGGGCAGGCTTTGTTGAGGTTGGTGAAGTCGACGCACATACGTTCCTTCCCACCTTTCTTGGGCACAACGACGGGGTTCGCCGGCCATTCTGGGTACCGGACCTCGCGGATGACGCCCGCAGCTTGTAGCTTGCGGGTTTCCTGGATGATGAAAGACTACTTCTCCGTGGACTGCCGTCGCGCCTTCTGCTTCATAGGGCGCACATTGGGGCACACCCTCAAGTGATGCTCGATTACTCCCCTTGGGACTCCCACTAGCTGCTTGGGTTCCCAGGTGAATACCTCCTTGTTCGCATGCAAGAATCTCACCAACCCCTCTTCTTGGTCGGGGTCGAGGTTGGCGCCTATGGTGAAAGTGGCTCCCGAGGCCCTGTCTTCCTTGACCGGCACTTGCTTGGTTTCAGCCCGATCTTGAGCGAACAACTGCTTCTTTTTTGCTGGTATGGCCCCCTTAGCCCCTGGGGCGGCCTCATCGGCTGGACGTGTCGCGGCGGTGGCTCTGAAAGCGAGCTTGAGAGCCGTTCGGGCTTCCTTGGTGTCCCCTTCCACGGTGAGAACGCTGCTGCTCCCCTGCATCTTCATGTGGTTGTAGGATGGATGGGTTGCTGCCATGATCTGAGCCAGGACAGGGTACCCGCGGATGGCGTTGTACGGGAGGCCGATGTGGGCGATGTCGAAGTCGACCAGCTCAGTGCGGTAGTTGTCGCGGGTACCAAAGGTGACCGGGAGGCATATTTGCCCCAAGGGGCTCGTGGAACCGATGCCGACCCCAGAGAAAGGCTTGGTGGGGCGGAGCCCGCCGTATGGTACATGAAGCAAGCCGATGGCTTCCACAGAGAGCATGTTGAGGCCTTCTCCGCCGTTGATGAGGGTCTTGGTCACCGCCATGTTGCAGATGGTGGGTGTGCACAGCATCGGGAGCGCGCCTGAGCCCGCTATAATAGCTGGCTGGTCCTCCGAGCTGAAGGTGAGGTCGGCCTGGGGCGCCACCCATCCCGGGAGAGCCCCGGCTGCACACGGGCAGCGCCCACCTGGCAGAAGAACTGCTTGACGTGGCGATCCGTGGGTGGCGCCCGCGAGCCACCAAGGGGGGCTGCAAGGACGAGAGGCGCCTGTGCTGCGAAGCGCACGATGAAGAGGCGGCACAGCTCCTCCCAAGAGGCCACCGAAGATCCTGGCAGGCTGAGCAGCCAGGCGCATGGCACGCCGGCCAGGGCTAGGGGGAACCTGTTGGCCATGACCTGGTCGTCTCCTCCGGCTTCGAGGACGGCCTCCTCATATGCCTGCAGGAAAGCCGCCCGATCCGCCGCACCGTCGTAGCAGGACGACATCACCGGCTTGAACTCGAGCGGCCACCACGCCTGCCGCAACGCGTGGGTGAAGGCCTGGATGCCCGCGGCGCATCCGCAGGAGCCCACTGGCCTGATTGGGGGGATGCGTCGGCCATGGAGCTAGACGAAGCAAGCAGAGAGATGAAGCTTCGGCGCACCCCTACCAGGCGCGCCAAATGTCGGATCATGGGTTCCGGCAAACCCTTGAGGTTCGAACACCGGGGTGCGCATGATCTCTAGGCCTAGCTTGCCGAACCCAAGGAACAAGACACACAAGAGTTTATGTTGGCTCGGGCCATCGTTTGGTGTAATACCCTACTCCAGTATGGTGTGGTGGATTGCCTAGTAGGCTGACGATGAACTAGTACAAGGGATGAACAACCTCCTGAGGAGAGGTGTTCTTTAGCTCGGTGAGCTTGTGTTTGTGGGGATGGTCTGAATGATCCGTCCTCTGATAAGGTAGTGGCTAGTCCTATTTATAGAGGCCCTGGTCCTCTTCCCAAATGTTTAGGCGGGAAGGGATCCCACAATGGACAATTTTGAAGGGGGACAACTAGTACAAGTTATCCTGACAAAAGGTGGTCTTCGCCTGCCAAAGGCTCTGGTGGTGACACCGCCGTGGGCTCCGCAGTGACCTCCGTCCTGTCATCCTGATGGTCTTGGTATTGTTGCGCCGATATGGAAACCTTTGCCTGATGCCTCGGGACTCCTCGTCTGCGCTTTCCCCTTAACCACCAAAGAGGAAACTGGCACCCTGCACCTGCTCACGCCCGCCTGGCCTTGGTCGTCATGGCTCACGTCACGTGGACCTCACGAGGTGCACCTTGCATAGATATCTCCACTCCTTAGGAGCCAGCCTAGGGAGGCTGCCTCCAGGAGGTCTTGGCATCGACCTCCTCGCGAGGTCTGACCCCTCGCGTTGGTCTTGAGTGGTTGTTAATGAAGATGGGTCATACGAGGCTGTTGGTGGAGCCACGCCCTGGGCCGCAGGCAGGCAAATCTAGGTACCCCTGTTCTCAGGACGCTGACACCTTCCCCAAGTTCCTTTCCACTCAAATCATCTTTCCACCAAATCGAAATCTGTGAGACAGAGTTGAGTGTTGGGGAGACTATCATTTGAAGCACAAGAGCAAGGAGTTCATCATCAACACACCATCTATTATCTTTTGGAGAGTGGTGTCTCCTAGATTGGTTAGGTCTCACTTGGGTGCCTCCGTCAAGATTGTGGAGTTGAACCAAGGAGTTTGTAAGGGCAAGGAGATCGCCTACTTCGTGAAGATCAACCCAAGTGAGGTAAGTCCTTCATGGGCGATGGCCATGGTGGGATAGACAAGGTTGCTTCTTCGTGGACCCTTCATGGGTGGAGCCCTCCGTGGACTCGCGCAGCCGTTACCCTTCGTGGGTTGAAGTCTCCATCAACGTGGATGTACGATATCACCACCTATCCAAACCACGCCAAAAATCTCCGTGTCTACATTGTGTTTGCTTCCTCCAAACTTCTCCCTTTACCTTCATATGCAATGTTATACATTGCGCTGCTATACTCTTAGATTTGCATGTGTAGGTTGATTGCTTGAATTGTGATAAGTTGCTAAAATCTGCCAAGACTTAAAATTGGGAAAAGGCTAGACTTTTATTTAGTCAAGTAGTCTAATTACCCCCTCTAGACATACTTTCGATCCTACAAGTGGTATCAGAGCTTTGGTCTCCATTTTCCTTGCTTTCCATAGCCTTGGTGATCATAGCCTTGGTTTCACAACCTAGGAGAGTATGGCGTCTAGCAAGGGAAATTACCACCGTAGAGGTCCTTACTTTGATGGTACCAATTTTTCTAGTTAATGCATATATATTCTTCGACATAACCCTGCCGTTTGGGCTATTGTGTGTATTGGCTTGCAAGGTGAATTCTTTGATGGGAGAGAACCGAACCGTGAAGCTACCGCGGAAGAGTTGAAGATGCTGCAATATAACGCTCAAGCTTGCGATATCCTCTTCAACGGATTGTGCCCCAAAGAATTCAACAAAATCAGCCGTCTTGAGAATGCAAAGGAAATTTGGGATACATTGATTGATATGCACGAAGGTACCGACTCCGTCAACGAATCCAAATTGGATGTGCTTCAAAGTCAGCTTGACAAGTTCAAAATGAAGGATGGTGAAGGTGTCGCTGAAATGTACTCTAAGCTTGCTCTCATCACAAATGAGATTGCCGGCTTAGGAAGTGAAGAGATGACCGACAGATTCATCATCAAGAAAATCCTAAGAGCCTTGGATGTAAAATATAATACCATGTGTACATTGATCCAAATGATGCCCAACTACAATGATCTTAAGCCAACAGAAGTAATTGGAAGAATTTTTGCTCATGAGATGTCACTCAAGGATAAGGAAGAGCTTCACAACAAGTCAAGTGGTGCTTACAAAGCCTCATGTGATGCTCCTACATCATCGAGTGAGAAACAAGCCTTCAATGAGGAATTGAGCCCAATGGTGAAGAATTTCAACAAGTTCTACAAGAGTAGAAGAAAAGAAAGGAGTTCCAAGTCAAGGTCCTACAATGACAAAAGATCTTCTAGTTGTGAGCGTAATTGCTACAATTGTGGAAGACCCGAACACTACTCCAATGAGTGTACGGCTCCCTACAAAATAAGAGAAGATTCACGCAAAAGGAGAAGTAGAAGAGAAGAATGACCTCCAGGAGAGAGAAGGAGTAGAGATGATCGTTACGAACGAAGAACCTCTTGCAGAAGCAAGGATTCGGAAAGGAAGGACAAGTCATCGAGGACCTACACAAAATGAATACATCAAGCTCACATTGGTGAATGGGTATCCAACTCCGACTCCGACCATCACTCGAGAGAAGTTATCGCTCCGACTCCGAATATACTCAAGATGAAGGTGTTGCCGGTCTAGCACTTGTGTCAACCAACTCCTATGACATATTTGACTCACCAAATGAAGGAATTGGAAGATGCTTCATGGCTAAAGGCCCAAAGGTATCACACCCTGAGTATGTTGATTTCAATAGTAATGAAGATGATTTGCTAGGTGATGATGATTTACTTGTTGATAACTCTAGTGATGAAAACTATGATGAAATTGCTATTAATCATGCTAATCAAGATAAAACGAATGACGATGATAAGAAGGAGATTGAGCGTCTAACTAAAGAACTAAACACTTTAATTTAGCTCATGAAACTACCTTGGAAGATCATCGAAAGCTTTTAAAGACTCATGAGAAGCTACGCTCTGAAAAACTCAACCTTGAGCAGGAGCATGGGTTCTTAAAAGCAATCAATGTTGATCTTTGCAAGAAAAGTTCTTCTTACATTCCCAAGCGTTTACTCTTGTCTACTTACATGCCACAAGTAAATTCTATCCACAAGAGTAAGAAAGATTCTTCTTCTAGTAGTAACAATAATCGTGTTAAATCCAATGTTGTTACTTCTAGTAGTTCTCTTGATTCCACTAATGATTCTCTTAGCCAAGTTACACTTGAGCAAGAAAATAGCTTATTGAAGGGAATTATAGAGAAAGGTGTTTACAAGAGCCTTGCCAGAAGTAAGCAATTTGAGGAAATTGTACGCAAGCAAGGAAGGCACCGAAAGAATCAAGGTGTTGGTTTTGAACAAAAGTTCAATGCTAATGGATTTGAGTGGGAAGAAGATCAATACCCCAAGAAGAAGTTTGTTCCTCAACAAGAGAAGTGTGATCCTACTTCTTTCAAGGGCACACAAGCTCATGATGATCTTCCACCACAAGACCACAAGCAAAAAGGAAAGGGCAAGCTTCAAGAGGAGATTGATGCATTTGAAGAAGCTCCCAAGGCCTTGGTCAAGTGGGTTCCCAAGACCACATCAAGTTCTAATTCATCAAGTATGACTACAACTCCAAGGATTCCCATCAAGTTGATGTGGATCCCAAAGAAGAAGAACTAGAGAGTTCTTGAGAGTGACTCCGCCAACATACTTCACTCATATCATTTTGGCAAGAACAAGTGCAAACAAGTTTCACATCTTGCACTAGTTCAAGGAGTCACAAACCCTCTTGTTGGTAAGACAAGGGACAAGGTAACCTAATGCTTTCATGGACATCATCTTGTGTGAACTTCACTCTATGTCTATGGATATCCTTGTTTGTTCCTTGTGGGACTAAATCGTGTAGGTATTGAAAGTGCAACTCACTCCAATGGATTGCTCCGAATGATCTACATCAACATTGAGCATCCACATCTTCAACATCTACATGAAGTCATCATCGTCGAAACCCAATGTTAGTTCATCCCTCTTAGGGGGGTATCTCATCTAGGGGGAGCTTTACTCTAAGAATTGAGCTAAAGCAATTCTAATGACGTGAACTCAACAATGCTTTATGTAAAAGTGGTAACCCCACTGGTGCTTAAATGATGAGTATGACCTATGATCAAATGTTATCATTTGACTCCTAAGTCAATATACTCATATATAGATGACCTAGTCATTATCAATTGCTTGATAGATGCTAGAGTGTTTGTGCATGCTTTGCCACATATTTCATTTGCCATTTTATTGTGTGAGCATGTTGATTGCATATTTTTCTCATTCGAGGACATCCATTTGTTGCCTTGATTGTTTGGATTTTGTTTCCTTTTGCCAAATGGATGGACAATAATGCCTAAGAACTTCCTCTAGCTATCTATGCTTTTCTCGTCTCAAACTCTATTCATGCTACATCGCAAAGTTTGATCAAGTCAGATTCGAACCCTCTGTGTGAGGAGCACTCGGAGTCACCGATTCGTCATAGGCTTAAACTTCCAAAACCTCTCTGTGCATCTCAGTCTGACTGATTCATCTGTTTCGGTCACACCGAGTTCACTGAGTTGATCTAGGTTTTCAATCTCGGTGCAACCGATTAGAACTTTTCGGTCACACCGAGTTGCAGTAACTGCTTGTGATTCTGCATCTCGGTGCCACTGAGTTGTTCCACTTGGTCACACCGACAGGGTCAGGATATATATACCGAAGGGTCAAAATTTGGAAATTCCTCCAAAACCCTTTCGCTCACGCGTGTCTTGCTCTGCCATCTCAGGTCTCCGGATCATCCTCTCATCACCAGCGACCTCCAGCCGCTGGTGTCTGTCGCCGTCAACAGAAATCTGCTCCGTCATAGTGAGCTCATCGCCGAACTAGGGTGTGAGTTCGAATCTTTATGTTGTTCTTACCTTCGACTGTTAGCACAAAGAAAATGCCATGTTTCTTGCCACATATGAGATCATACTGTCTAGCAAAAACATCCTTTAGATTAGATGTGATTTGAAAATTTAGGGTTAGGTTTCCGCCGAACTCATCTCGGACCGACCGAGTTGTGGAAATCGGTCTCACTGATTTGGCTTAGGCCATTGCACTTGCACTTTTTGGTCTGACCGAAACTTGCAAATCGGTGTGACCGAGTTCAAATCTTTATGAAACCCTAGCAATCTTGGAGTCACTGAACTTTGTCTCGGTCTGACCGATTTCACTAGTTTGGACTCCAAAAGTTTCTTTGGTGTCACCGAGTTTAACAAATTGGTAGCTTCGAAATGCTTTCGGTGGAAAACTAAAACTAAGTTTTTGACTCATTTGTTTTGCAAAATCTCTGCACTTTGTTATGGTCATCCACTCTATCTCATCTATAAGTATCCACAGGGTCAGCTGTTAGTTTGCTTTGCCAGAATGTCATATGAGAGTGATAGCTAGAATAAGTCAGAAGAGCAGGTGAACCTAAGTGAGGGCACTAGTCCCTCAGGCAGTTATGATGAGGGTAGCGGGAGCACCCCAAGAAACTTGCCCAAAGAAGCTACAAGGACAAGGAAGAAGAGAAATTTTGACTCAGAAGATGCAGATTATGTTCCTGCTGAGCAGGAGGTCAACTCCAAGAAAAAGAAGGTTATCAAAAAGGAGTTTGGCACAGCTGCATCCACCAAGCCTAGTTTGAACAAGAAGGCACCTCCAAAGAGAGTGCCCATGTCAAAGGACAGAACGTCAACTCTTGAAATTTCTAAGTCAAATGTTGAAGAGACTGCTGGTGAGGGGAAGAAAAGAAAGGAAAGGGTCAAGAAGACTACGGACAAAGTCATTGGGAGATCCTCTATGATGGTAGATCCAGCTGAGGATGAAGATGAAGAGGAAGAGGATGCTGCACCAGCATCTAAAGCTCCAAAGCTGATGGGGGGTGCCATCAAGTCTGGGCCTGCCCCTTCTAAGCCCAAGACAGCTCCCAAAGCTTCTGCTTGTGCTCCTAAGACTGCACCAAAGTGGATCACAAGGAATATATCAGCTGCTGAGAAGAACAAGGCCCCAGTGCCTGAGATTGAAGAATAATAAGATGATGATGAAGCCCATGTGCTTAGAAAGTTAAAGCCCAAGATTCCCGATCATGATGACACCCATCCAGTGGCTGAAAACATGAACATCAAAAAGGATGCAGGTCTCAGACTATGGAGACAATCTGATCCATATGATGTGAGAAGAAGGACTACTGTGGATTACAGGTTCCACAACAAAGAGCAGAAAGACTTCTACGAAACCATTCTGCTTGATAAGAATCCCATTGTCTGTGATATGAAGTGGGTGGATTGGAAATATATTGACAGCAATCACTACAAAAAAAAGACACATCCGTGACATTTTGGGCCGAACGAATTTTTTTTCTGTCATACATATGACACTTCTATGATGATAATTGTGACAAAACCCGGTATCATCATAGATGTGGTGGGCTCCTACTTCTATGACAAAAAATCATGACAGAAAATGGGCTTTTCATCCTGGGCGGACCGGAGACGCAGCTGCATGACATTCTTTGGGCCGGCCATGACGGAAAAAACATGGTAGAAGCGAGGGCGAGGAAAATTTCGGGGAGTTCCCGGTTATGGTGGGAGGCCGGGGGCCGAGTGATGCGCGTTTCTCTCGTACACGTACGCGCGTGTGTGCGAGGCGTTGGCTCTAACTGAACCCGAGCGAGGCATTGGGCTCTAACTGAACCCGAGCGATTGCACTGCAGGCTACGCGTTACTGAACCCGAGCGATCGATCGATGGCTGTTAACTGAACCCGATCGAGCTATTCCTTCGCTACTGCTACTAACTAAAGCCGATCGATGCTGCCTCTGCATGAACAGTGAGTGTTGCAGGGGGCGGGGGGGTTGGATGAACAGTTCCCAGTGGGGTGGATGAACAGGACCCCGTGGTGTTGCCTCTGGATGAACAGGACCCCGATCGATCGAGCCGGTTGGGGCTGGATGAACAGGACCCCGTGGAGGGCTGGATGAACAGGACCACCCCATGGAGGGCAGGATGAATAGTAGACGGTGGAGGGCAGGATGAACAGTAGCCCGTGGAGGGGTGGTTGAACAGGAGCCCGTGGAGAAGGATGGTTGAACAGTAGCCGGTGGAGTAGCGCGCGGTGGAGGCTAGATGAAAAGGAGCCCGTGGATGAACAGTCGTAGGTGGAGGCTGGAAGAGGTCGACGGTGGATGAACAGTAGCTCGTGGAGGCTGGAGGGGGTCGACGGTGGAGATGAACAGTACCCCGTGGAGTCCCGTTTTGCCGTACGCCACACCCTCCCGATGAACAGGACCCCCGTTTCGACCGTAGCGCTCCAACACAAGTTTGTTTCGTCCGTTTTGCGGTACGCCACACCCGTCCCGATCAACAGGACCCCCGTTTCGACCGTAGGAGGTCTATTTCCTCCGTTTTGCAGTACGCCAGACCCCTCCCGATGAACAGGATCCTATTTGGAACGTGGCTGGTCGAACACAAGGCCGTTTCCTCCGTTCTGTGGTACGCCAGGCCTCATTTCCATCGCCTGTTCCGTCCAAGCCCTCCTGATGAACACGATGCATTCCGTTGCCTCCCCATGAACACGACGCATTCCGTTGCCTCCCCATGAACACGACGCATTCCGTTGCCTCCCCATGAACATGACGACGACGCTGTTTCTCCGTTCCGACCCAGCCATGTACACGAGCCTTGGCCGTACGTATGCACGAGTAGGCGTTCGAGACCCCGCCAGTATGTACACTACATGGCCGTATTTTCTTTCTTGCACCCTGGCCGCCTCTACTACGACACGTGCGCACTTCTACATCGACCAGTATATATGTACGTACACGTTCGCGACCAGAATGACAATGCTACGTACGCTTCGACCAGGTGGGTCCCGACTGTCAGGCACTTCCTTGCGTGCGAAGAGGTAGCTGGTGGGTCCCAGTAGTCAGGGGGCGAAATACGGTGGCCCGTCCGAGGGGTTCCGCTGTCAGGTGGAGGAATAATTATTTTGCACGTAATAAGGAGGCACTTCCTTGCTGCGGCCGTGGACCCAGCTGTCAGCCTCTCCACGTACAGTCCACGTCCGATGGAAGCCGTTCCTTGACCACGTTGACCATGCCGCGCCGAGAGCACCAGGGCAGTGGACGACGGCGAGGCCTAGGAAGGGGACGACGCGGAGCCAGGGAAGACGCGACAGTGGATGCCCACGTGTAGAGGAGTACGAGGGTTCACTGGTTCGCTGCGGTGTGAGGCTGTCATCGCCGCAGAATAACAGGGGGTGTGGGTGAGTAGAGGGATGGCCTAGCCAGCGGTGGGAGTAGTAGGGAGCAGTGAGGCCTCCGCCGCATCGCACCCGGCCATGGGAGGCAGGAGTACGAGGCACGACCGGCGCTGGTTTTGGCGGCTGGAGCAAGAAGACCAGAGGTTGAAGAAGCACTACGGCCGTTGGATGGACATTGTACGGTCACTGGAGCTAGAATCATGCACATTGACTAAGTTGACAAAACCCTCCGTCCCCGTCATCTTAGTAGGCCCACAAGTCAGCCTGCCACTATACTGGGTCCCAGCTAACAGGGGCAGTATTCATTTTTTTGTGCGTAATAAGGAGGCACTTCCTTGCGTGCGAAGATATAGCTGGTGGGTTTGAGCTATTAGCGGCTGTAACATTTTTTTTCGTGAAATACAGAGGCCCTTTCGGTGGGTCCCTGATGTCAGGTGGAGGAATCATTATTTTGCGTGTAAGAAGGAGGCATTTCCTTGTGTGCGGCCGTGGACCCAGCTGTCGGCCTCTCCACGTAAAGTCCACTTTAGACGCATGTCGGTCGTTGACCACGTTGACTAGGCCGCGCCGAGAGCACCAGGGCGGTGGACGACGGCGAGGCTTAGGAAGGGGACGACACGGAGGCAGGGAAGACTCGGCATTTGTTTCCCACGCGGAGGGGAGTACGACTGTACGAGGGTATACTAGTTCGTCTGCCGTCGCCGGAGAATAATAGTAGGTGTGGGTGAGTCGAGCGATGGCTAGGCCAGCGATGGGAGTACGGTCGGGCGGTGAGTCCTGCGCGGCAGCACGGCCAGCCGTGAGGAGGAGGGAGTAGGCAGTCCCGCCGGCGCTTGTTTGAGCGGCTGGAGCAGGAAGAGCAGAGGTTGAAGAAGCACGACGGCCGTTGGATGGACATCCAACAGTCAGTGCTTGTGTGTCAACCTTTTTTTAGGAAAGCCTCAAATCTGTGGAAAATAGCATACAGCCCATCCACCATTATTTCTAATAATTTACAGCCCATTTGCTAATTCTTAAGGTTTTTTGGAGCCCATATTGTTTTTGTTAGCATTACAGCCCATATTGTGGCAACGGTTAAAAAATTATACGAAATTTTGCATATTTCGGTGCGGTCCGAACTGTTTTTAATCCCGAAATTTTGACTCACATTCAAACTAATTTTAAAAATAAATGTATATCAATATATAATCCAACAAATTCTCCACGCATAAAAATTAATGTAATTTAAATTCTTGAAATGAAAAAAAAAGATATTTGAAACTAATTGCTGGTTTGATGTGTTTTAAAAATGCACAACCCATTTCTCATTACTGATGGGCCATTTTCTCGGCCAACCGAATGAAAGCTCTCCTCGTCTTGAAAGATTTGCAGCCCAACAGGCCTGACAAAGCGACTTACTTGGCAAATCACAAAAAAACTGGGTTGTGGCTATGGACCCTGCTGTCAGCCTCTCCACGTACAGTACTCTTCCGATGGGGTCGTTCCTTGACCATGTTGACCACGCCACGTGGAGAGCACCACGGCGGTGGACGACGGTGAGGCCTAGGAAGGGGACGACATGGCAGTGGAAGCCCGCGCGGAGAGGACTACGAGGGTTCACTGGTTCGGCTGCGGTGTGAGGCTGCCGTCGCCGTAGGGCCTAGCCAGCGGTGGGAATAGTAGGGGCGGTGAGGCCTCTGCGGCAGCACAGCCGGCCACGGGAGGCAGGAGCATGCGGCACGACCGTCACTGCTTTGGGCGGCTGGAGCAAGAAGACCAGAGGTTGAAGAAGCACTACAACCATTGGATGGACATCGTACGGTCACTTGAGCTAGAATCGTTCATATTGACTAAGTTGACAAAGCCCTTCATCCCCGTCAACTTAGTAGGCCCACAAGTCAGCCTCCCAGCAAGGTGGGTCCCAGCTAGCCGGGGGAGTATTCATTTTTTTGTGCGTAATAAGGAGGCACTTCCGATGGGTCCAAGCTGACAGCTGGGGGAATGTTTTTTCACGAAATACGGTGGCCCGTCCGGTGGGTCCCAGCAGTCAGGGGGAAACGATTTTTTTCACAAAATACTGGTGGCCCGTCCGGTGGGTCCCTGTTGTCAGGTGGAGGAATAATTGTTTTCCGCGTAATAAGGAGGCACTTCCTTGCGGCTCCCATGGACCCAACTGTCAGCCTCTCCACGTACAGTACTCTTCCGATGGAAGTCAGTCGTTGACCACATTGACCACGCCGTGCCGAGAGCACCACGGCGGTGGATAACGGCGAGGCCTAGGCAGGGGACGACGCGGAGCTGTGCAATACACGGCAGTGGATGCCCACGCGGAGAGGAGTACGAGCGTTCACTGGTTCGGCTGCGGTGTGAGGCTGCCATCGCCGTAGAATAACAGGTGGTGTGGGTGAGTGGAGGGATGGCCTGGCCAGTGGTGGGAGTAGTATGGGGGTGGTGAGGCCTCTGCGGTAGCACAACCGGCCACGAGAGGCAGGAGCAGGCGGCACGATGGGCGCTGCTTTGGGCGGCTGGAGCAAGAAGACCAGAGGTTGAAGAAGCACTATGGCCATTGAATGGACATTATACGGTCACTGGAGTATTGACTAAGTTGACAAAGCTCTCCGTCCCTGTCAACTTAGTAGGCCCACAAGTCAGCCCAACAATATGGTGGGTCCCAGCTAGCAGGGGGGTATTCATTTTTTTGGGCGTAATAAGGAGGCACTTCCTTGCGTGCGAAGATATATTTGGTGGGTCCGACCTGTCAGCGGGGGGAACGTTTTTTTCGTGAAATACAGAGGCCCTTACTATGGGTCCTAGCTGTCAGGTGGAGGAATCATTATTTTGCGCATAATAAGGAGGCATTTCCTTGCGTGCAGCCATGGACCCAGCTGTCAGCCTCTCCAAGTACAATCCACTTTCGTTGGATGTCGTTCATTGACCATGTTGACCAGGCCGTGCCGAGAGCACCAGGGTGGTTGGACAACGGCGAGGCCTAGGAAGGGAACGACATGGAGCCAGGGAATACTCGGCAGTTGTTTCCCACGCGGAGGAGTACGAGGGTTTACTGGTTCGTCTGCCGTCGCCGGAGAATAACAACATGTGTGGGTGAGTAGAGGGATGGCAAGGCCAGCGATGGGAGTACGGTGGGGCCATGAGGCCTGCACAGCAGCATAGCTGGCCGCGGGAGGAGGGAGCAGGCAGTCCCTTCGGCGCTTGTTTGAGCGGCTTGAGCATGAAGAGCAGAGATTGAAGAAGCACGACAACCATTGGATGGACATCCAACAATCACCGCTTTCGTGTATTGACTAAGTTGACAGGGCGTTGCGTGTGCGTCAACCTTTTTTTATGAAAGCATACGCGTCAACCTGTAGTAGGTGCACAAGTCAGCCTCAAATCTGTGGAAAACAGCATACAACCCATCTCCATTATTTCTAATAATGTACAGCCCATTTGCTAATTCTTAAGAATTTTTTTGGAGCCCATCTTCTTTTTGTTAGCATCAAACCCCATACTGTGCCCACGGTTAAAAAGTATACAAAATTTTGCATATTTCGTTGCGGTCAACTATTTTTAATCCAGAAATATCGATTCACATTCAAACTATTTTGAAAAATAATATATATAAATATAAAATCCAAATAATTGTCCATGGATAAAAATAAATGGAATTTAAGATCTCGTAATGAAAAAAAATTGAAACTAATTCCCGGTTTGATGTGTTTTAAAAATGTACAGCCCATTTCTGGGCAAACCGAATGAAACTCTCCTCTTCTTGAAAGATTTGCAGCCCAGCAGGGTCGATAAAGCAAGTAGGCCATGTTTGGGAATTTCTTTAAAAAACTAGAACTGGGCTAGCCATTTTCAGCAAGAAAAAAACACAACTGGGCTCATGATGTGGTAAACATAAATAAAACCCTGGCTAGACGGGCCACAGCCCCTGCACAGCCCCGTTGTTACCCTGATCCGTTGCTAAAACTAGTATAAATAACAACTGCTTGTTCCTAAAAAAACTGCGCGACTTGCTGGGTCCCTGGTGTCAGCCGCTCGTAGTGTAATTCTCTCGTTTAGTGACTACGTTGACAATGGCGTGAGCCCCAGATGTCCAACCATTAGGAGGAACCATATTTTTGGGCTTGTACTATAGAGGCACTTGCTTGCGTACTACCATGACGCTGGTGGGTCCCTACTGTCATCCTCTCCACGTACAGTCATCTCCTTGTTCCTCTCAGTTTTTGACGACGTTGACAACGCAAGAGGGCGGCGCACCGCAGACGGCGAGCGAACCAAGGCCGCAAGGCAGAGGACGACGGCGAGGCCTCGGACGGAATGAACAGGAGCCGTTGAAGATGCGCCGGTCCAGTCGCAGGCGGAGGGGAGTACGAGGGTTGACTGGTTCGAGCGCGGGTGCGTGTTGGGGCTGACATCGCCGGAGAATAATAGGACGTGTGGGGGAATAGAGGGAGGGACTGGCCAATGATGGAGGGTACGTACAGTAGGGCGGCGGAGGCGCGGCCAACCATGGGAGGCGGGAGCAGGAGGATCCGACGGGGTGGTTGGAGGAAGAATAAGACAAGAGATAGAAGATACATGATAGATGTTGGATGTCAATCCAACGGCTGGTAGGCAGAATTGTTTGTTGACTGGGTAGTAAGTCGACACCACCTTGGATAGGCTATTTCCTCGTGGGTCCCAAATGTTAGAATCCAAATCTGTCACAGTCATGCAGCCTTTCCTATGAAAATTTACAGCCTATTTTATGTGCTAGTTCGAAATAAGTTCGTGGGTGCTGGTGGGGGCTAATCACTTGGCTTCTGTAATGCACAGTGAGCTCAAGCAGCCGGCGAGAGTGATGTTATTTCCCTTGGTTTGGATTTGTTACAATATTTCACTCTAAATTAAACGAATGGCAAGCCATTTGCCTTGTTTCAAAGAAAATATGACAGTCACAGCCGAGTTGAAAAGGGCAGGAACATCTAACTCCAGCTTACAAACTGTACAAAAGCACGAGGGTTAATCGTTCATCAGGTTTACAAAAAAAAAACAGATTGAAAAGGGCAACAACATCTAACTCCAGCACTGTTTTCGGCAGTCACAGTCAAATGGATCGGTCAGGTCCATAGAATGAACATCCTGGGTCGTAAAATTTACTGGATAATGACCACAATATGTTGTAAATAGAAGCCCGACACGTTTAGAAGCTCTTTTGCCCACCTGAAACTCCTTTTTTTGCTCTTCGACATACCCATCTGTCAAAACCATGCTGCTAATAAACTTAAGCCTGATGGACAATAGTAACCTCGTATTCAGCAGGAAGAATGTGACAAATCTTGTGTTTGCACGGTTGGCTACATATCGTTCTAGCGTTATTGTCTTCAATCGAATCTCATGAGAAGCGAGAAAATCCCGATGCTTACGAATCCACTGATTGGTTATAACTTTCTTACCCCGTCCTGTTGCCTAAATAGACATGAAGATTGAAAACAGTTAAGGTCTAAAAGAAGAGTGTCGAAAGAGCAACAGCTGAACGTTTAATTCTAGTACACTATATGCGGGCTTCCAATGTGCGTGAAATTATCACCTTTATATACAACTTCTCCAGACATGGAAAGCATTGCAACAAACCAATAATCTTGTTCAGATCAAAACTATTCATTTGGATATATAAGATCTTGACAGAATCCAGCACCATTGATAGGCCATCCATGGAGAAACTCTTCATTGAGCATAGAACATAATATTAGTACAAAATGTGTACACCAAGATGATATATAAATTATGCGCAGAAATTTAAAATGCAGCTTGTGGTTACAAGTGTAGGTGATAATATAAAGTACCTGAAGAACTATGGAGCCAAACACTATATTGAAATGAGCACAGAGATCATGTATTACACCCAAGGTCTCCAGTTTAGGCGCAGAGACGACGATTATTTGCAATGGTGAATAACTAGAATCAAGGATCAACCTTTGAAGTGAAGGGCATCTTGGATGATGAGCTGCCTTCCATCAAAAGAAATTCCAATTCTTACAAGGTTTGGCGACTTTATTTGGAGACAACCGATTCTAACTGTGAAAACAAGCACCAGGCACTCCAGCGCAGGGCAACTATAGTGGATGATGCTGTGCAATGAAGCCTCAGATATACGAACCCGCACAAGTGAAAGTTTCTTGAGAAATGGGAGTCGAAGGTTTAGTACCAGATTGTTTGGTAGGTAGCACGGCGCAAAGCTGGCTGTGTTGAGAGAGGACGAAAACCCCGAGATGGACATCGGTGGTGAGGGCACAAGTTCATGGCGTTCGGTATGTGGTATGTGATTTCCAGGGGAATAGTAGAACTCAAGCAGCTGTAGTTCTGTGAATTCAAGGGATTCCAGCTAGACGTCCATCGTGTAGGGCATGATATGCTTGCTTAGGTAGCATGACGGGATGCAGAGGCTTTGAACGGAGCCCTGGTGGGAGGAGATGATGGCTCTGGGGATTTCAAAATCATTAAAGAGAGATAGCTGACAACAGTCGAGAAGGGGAACGGCGCGCCATAGAGGGCGCCACCAAACTGAGAGGACTTGGGTGCGGCAGCAATCCTTGGTGGGGAGAAGCGAGATGATCTCCCCAAGGATGGTGTCCGGGAGATCGCTGATGCGGTCCACCCGAGATTCTACGGGTTCCTAGGATCCGGTGGGGGCGGGGTCGCCGCTTCTCCCCGTGCTGCCGGGTGCGGGATCTACAACAGGCGTCGCCGCTGGCGGGAGCCTCATCTTCTTGGCGCTGGGGTCAGCCGACTCCATTTTCCTCGAGGGTGTCGCGTCACACTCACGGATTTGAGCAGAGTAACGAATGACAAGCCTAGTTGTAGTGCGAGCGAAGAAGAAGGGGAGCTGGGGGTTTTCTGTAGGAGTGAGGAAGAAGGGGAGCTGGGGTTTTCTGAAGGAGTGAGGTGAGGAATTTGGGGGTACGAGTGGAGCGAGCTGACGTGAGGTGGGTGGGAGCGAGGAGGAAGAAGAGCACCCAGGTTTTTGAATTGATTTTACTATTTACTAGTGTGGATGGGCTGTTTTGTCTTGGGACCCGAGAAACAATTACTACTAGTACAGTGGAGACACTCTACAACTACCCAGAAAAACAATTACTACTAGTACAGTGGAGACACTCTACAGCTACCCAGAAAAACAATTACTACTAGTACAGTGGAGACACTCTACCGCTTCTGGCTCGTCCTAGGTCATTGAAACGTCTCCCTCTACTGAATGCCGTTATACTTTTTCTCACCGACATGCGGGCCATGTAGCGCGCGGGCCCAAATGCCATCCACCAAATTAGAAGGCAGTATGCAGGTGGAGAGTCACCCTGGTCGTAGTGCGGCAGTAACAAGCCGTCGTATCACAAAACCCCACCTCCCCGCAGTCTAAGTTTGACGGACGAAGCAGCCATCATTTCACTCTTTGCTGAATCCCCTTCTCCCTCACCATCTTCAAGAAAGGCAACACTTGCATCTGCCACTGTTCTTCTCTCTGAACAAAGGAAGGTAAGCGGATCCGTGATGTTGGTATATTTTCGTTCAGAGGAAAAAAAGAACTTTTGCAAAGTAGTAACCGATCCTCACTCTCTTTTTTGTTTCATTGTCATTGCGATTGTGTTTTCCTTTCAGTGGACTCCTAGTATTCGTCAGTTTCATGATGGACCAAGGAGAACCAGGCAAAGATCTGCTGATATTGGAGCAGACGCGGGAGGCTGATCCCCACGAGACAGAGAGCTCCAAGAAGATGGAGGCAACCACCTAGGCGACCCCAGATACTGAGATGGTCAACGCCCCATTTGAGGTTACAGCCCCCGTGGCACTGC